>NC_092212.1:4073751-4091559 GCF_043381705.1 Parasteatoda tepidariorum | reverse complement strand
TATATATATATTGGGGCAAGGGACTGTTAATTGTCATATTTCGTGAGAATCACCCATGGATGATTCTTAGGAAACATGACAATTCGGACCAAAAAATTTCTTCAAATTTAATGTCTTCAAAATAGTTCAAATATTTTTTTTTATATATATACTTCTTTAGTTACATTTATTAATATCTTACAGGCAGCAGTGTAGTTTATGGACATTTACTCGCGAAAAAAAAAAAATAGAAATTCACCAAATCTTGAATGCCAGGAAAATGACATATTAGCTTAGAAGTTTAAAAAACATTCATTTTAAGTTAATAGTAAGCAATTCAACTTAAGCCTTTACGTTACATGGACCATAAATTGCTTAAATTAATTATTTTTATCCATTGTAGAAAGAATCAAATTTTTTTGTTGTTGCTGATATGTACAGAATAAAATTGTGTATAATAATCAATCATTAAATAAATAAATAACTTTGATTACATCAAAGCGTATTACAATCATACATAAACTTGGTATTAGGTTAATATTTGTTTTCCCTCTTTACAGTATTAGCATTTTAAAAAGTTTTCTGGTAACACGTCAATGTCCTGTCATTCATTAGCCAGGAAAATGACAGCCAGGATAATGACAAATTTGCCCTTTTATAGCATTTAACTTTACTTTAATTTAACACTTTGGCCTAAGACGTTTACATTCCGCAGAAAACAACAGGATTTCTTGAAATAACTCAGATAAATCTTTATAGTTTATGCTATTAATAATTTCAAGAAGACAGGAAATTTTTTTGAAATTGATTTTGAACCAGAAAGTTGGTTCTTTATTCATGCAACAAGACATGTTCATATAGGATGGTATCTAATCAATCTATTAACATGTTGGCTCTATCTATTTTGGTTATAAATCACTAAATAAAAGTAGCCAGGAAAATGACAGATTTTCATGTGACAAACAAATTATTGTTAGAAAAAATTATTTTAAATGAAGTTTTAGTAAAGAATACCCTCTGCGTATATTCTAGAAATGCTTACAACGGTTGAGATAAAAAAAAAATTAGATATTGAAAAATTTTTGCGAAGTTTTGAAACTAGTTATTATTGGAAATATTGTTTGTGACATACCATAAACATGACATTTTGAAATTCAATTAAATTATTTAACTATACAAAACANTGACATTTTGAAATTCAATAAAATTATTTAACTATACAAAACAGTCAATGTTAGTCCAAAGTCATTTTAAAATGCTACCAGCAATGCTATTTATTAATTTAAAAAAAAAAAGTTCTTTTAGCATTATAGTATTAGATTTTGGAGCAAGGGACTGTGAATTGTCATATTTCGTGAGAATCACCCATAAATATGTTTCGGTAGAACAGCTAAGATATACTGTTTTATTGTTCTGTTGTTGCTGTCGTAGGCCATTACGGCAAGGGGGCGTCATTGTTCTTATTTCCCAGTGGAGCCATCTATGGTCAAGAATTTGACTTCTGATACACCCATACGTCACACCAGTTTATAAGGCGGACCCATTCTTATGTCTATTTATTCATCTTCAGTTTGTAATTTTAACCTGAACCAGAGAACGATCAATCTCCAATTCAGTGCTCCCAAAGGTATAATTTGTTATGGGGACACGGAGGACTTTGTTACCCGACAGATTTAATGTGTAGCAGTCACCATTTACTTCCTATCGTTAAATAATTCATTTACTGTTTCTCCTTTTTCATCCTAAAATATTTTTGATTTTAAGATGAAAAAAGGAAAGCTGTAAGCAATTGTAACGATAGGGGAAATAAGATAAAATAAACATGTGTTAAAATTAGATAAAATAAGATATATTGAGAGATTTTTGTAAAAAAAATTTTTTTTTTGATGTATTTAATATGTTTAGCAAATAATTTTAATATATTTTTTTAGAAATTATAAATAAAAATTGCTCTTTTATTTCGCCTTAAAAAACAAGAATATTAATGTTTCTTTTATGCTCAGTTGTCAAGTGACAATGATTTAATTACATAATTGAAATCTGTTTGGATGTAACATTTAATTGCTTGAAACAGTTAGAAAAAATTTAACTTATTAAAACTATTAGAAATCAAACTTATTCTTTTATTTTGTTAAGAGCTGCAGAAAAAATGAGAAAAAATTGTGAAAAGCCCCGTTTACCATCATACTTACTATTCATACATTTAATCGTATAACGTGAGTTATTTAAGTTGAAAAAATTAATTAATGATAAATAAAATGAAGAGTAAAATATAAATTCCTATGAAATATGTATTTAAGTATACACTGAAACAAATATAGAATAGATTTTGAATTGATTAATAAATATTTTCCGAAAATCTCGATGGAAGCGTTAACTTATACGAAATAATTGACTTGTAACTACATAAGTTAGATTTCAGTAGAGTAGAGTCATTCCATTGTTTCATTCAACTTTTGAAATTTCATTTGTAGACGGAATTGTTTAACATCCAAAAAATGTTTTTCAGAGCTGCTGCTGTCAAAAAAATAAATAAACCAATAAAATAAAATAAATAAATAAAAATGTTCTGCTTTTGAATTTTTAGAAAATTTGATGAATAATGTAGTATTATGTGTTTTTCTCAATCAAAGAGCCATAACCATTGTCTTACGTAAAACTAATTTTAATATCTCATTAAATATTTTAATTTAATACACTGCACCATTAAGTGGATAATTCTCAGAAAGTAAAGCCGTAAGATAAAAATTTCATTATTTTAAAAACATATGAAAATGTAAAAATTCTAAAAATTGTAATGTAAAAATTCTAAAAATTGACATGTTTTGAGCATTCAAAATTTCACGTCACTAGTCGTTAACGTCCTCCTGAAAATGCCAACGCTTAAAGCATATGTTTAGCGGGCTCAAAAGACTAAAGGACTTAATTAGACTAAAAAAACACGGTAGATAAGTCCGTTTTCAAGGATACGATAAATCTATTGCTACACATTCTTTGCATCTTGGGGATAGATTTAATCTCGATAATGCCGAAATTCTAACCACCTTTGTTACAGCAGCTCATCTTGATACCCGGGAATCTAGTTTTTTTCTTTTTAATATGAATGTCGATTCTCTTGCTAATGATATTAGTTTCGCACCAGCTCTCTATGGAGCTTGGAAATACATTTTTACCTGACTTGCCTTTCACGGCTACTGCGGTTTTGTTTTTATTTTCTATTTCACTCTTGGAGTACTACGGTTTTTACAGTTTTATTTTCCATTTTTATTTATGTAAGCTTGTGGTAAATTCACATTTTTGTCTTATGTCACTTTTTTTCCCCTTCATTCACATCGTGCGATTCTTAAGAATGGGCGTTTATTTTCTTTATATTTTTTGAACCCAGTGAAGTTTTTACCATTGAGTATAATGGAATTTTCTTTATCGTTATCTTGATCAGAATCTTATGCTGAAAAAAGAACAAACATCTATAAATTATTATTTCAGCAGGGCTCATGCGGTCCTTTAAACATTTTAAAAACCGGGGCACCTATATTGAAATAAAGTAGCTATTTCTATCTTTAAAATTGAAATTTCACTACCATATATTTGAAGTTATACATTGAAATTGATTATTTAATACTGCGGTGAACATGACCGTAATAAAATACTAAATTGGTCTTCTTAGTTTTGCTACCACTATTACAGTTTCTTAAGGACCTGACGAATTCTGTTAAAGAGGAGACTATCGTATCAGATATATTTATGTAATGATGGTAAGAATCGTGAAATAAGTTTGCAATAAAAGGAATAAAGCGAAGAAATTATCGTAGCAATGTTTCATAATCGTAACTGTTAAACATGTCGAGCGACATTTTACGGGGAATTTGTGAAAATTCGTTTCAGAATGTATAAAAACATCAGGATGCTACTTGAAATTATCTTCATCTACTAAAAAAAAAAACCACGTGACTCGTATATTTGATAGAATGAAACGATTTTTTTTAACACATGAATCATACAATACTATTCTTAAACATAAATTTTTCAATTTTTTTAAAATGTCACGTAGCATTCACTAATTTCTTCAATTATGAAAAAAAGAATAAAACCGTAAAAAATAAACGAAATATATATAAAACCTTGTGAACGTGCATTCTTCCAGATATTTTAAAATTTTTACGGGATCTTTTTTGTGATTTATTCTACAACCCTGTATATTATTAAAATAATGCACATTTGGTTTTAGTATTGAATCTTCATACTTATAGAAGTTAAAAAAAGTTCATGTGCTTAAGTACTAAAATCTTGGAAAATTATAAATAATTTGTAAATCAATTCAAATTTTATTTTTAAAAAAGATGAAAAGGAAAACAATCTTTGTTTCTTGAGCAGAACTCAAATGTGTTGCCTAGAAACTCGATTTTGAGGGTCAGAACCCAAATTAGTAAAAAAAATATATGTTTATATCGAAAAAGTTCGTTTTAGTCTCTGATTGTGATCCACCCAATGAAGTAACAGGGGTTCGAATCCCAGCGATGGCTGGTTGATACGAATTCAGCACCCACCTCAATGCTGACTTTAAAATATGCTCAGTGGAAGACCGAGGATGGGTCTCCTTGCTGTTAGGCTAACCATGATAGGTTTCAGTGGATTTCCTTTCCATGTAAAGCATTTTCAAGTAAGTTCCATCAAAATGTCCTCCACGAAGGTAGATTTCTCTCACTACTTGATCCAGGAGTTTTCTTGTCTTCTGGGTTGGGTTCCAAATTTTAAGTTGAATATTGGTAATTGTAAACTCAAAATTGGGTAGGCGACGGTTATAAAATAAAATACTTCTGGAAGTACTCAATTGGAGATTGATAGTTCTGTGATTCGAGTCGAAATTACGATCTGGGGATGAGTAAATGGAGTATGAATGAGTTTTCCTTTTAAAATGGGCTGTGACGTGTGTGTGTGTGACGGAAGCCGTATTCTTGGCTATAGATAGCGTCACTGAAAAAAAAGAAGGAAACGTATCCTCTGTCTTAAATTCGCTTGGTTTCCTATAACAAGCTTGCTGATATTAGCAAGTGGCAAAAGTCACTACAACAACATTTACCATATAAGCCATCTTTTTTATTTTCAAGATTTTAATAAATCTCAACCTTTATCAGCAATGGTTCAGCGGAATGAGGGGATCCGGGTTTGAATCCCAGCGATGGCTGGTCGATACGAATTCCGCACCTGGCTTGCTCCGACCACAGTGCTGACGCTAAATATCCTCAGTGGTAGACGGATGGTGGGGCAGAGTCCCCTTGCCGTCAGACTAACCGTGGGAGTTTCTCGTGGTCTTCCTCTCCATGTAACGCAAATGTGGGCTAGTTCCATCAAAATGATCGAAGGCAATTTACTCCCAATATTTGATCCAAGAGTTCCCTTATCTTTTGGATTGGGTTCAAAACTACAAGGCTACGTAGTTAAACATTAGTAGTCGTAATCACAAAAATTTTGTCAGCTGTTCAACGACAATTGTAAAATCTCAGCCTTTACTTTGTCAATGAAAACGATAACATTGAAAAAAATAATGCTTTTTTTTTCAGTATCCGGTGAATGCTGTGGTCCTCATTCCAATTGTACTGTAGGAGTTAATGGAACTGAATGCAATTGCTATTTTGGATTTTACGAAGTAAATAGAACATGCCAACGTAAGTACAAATATGCACTAAACTTTCATATAAATGATGCCTTCTCATCATTGGATTTACCATTTGAGCTAATAATTTCAAGTTTAAGAACATGCTTTCGTATCCATTTTCGTATTCTAAGGATATGTGACATTTTTAACACTAAGTGTGCATTAATTTGAAATGCTTGAATACGCCATCTGGGGGAGAAAAATCCTTCTTCCATGTCTTCTTCTTTTCCATCTTCTCAATTGTAGGGGAAATGATATTTTCCCTTTTCTTAATTTTTTTCGTAATTAATTGTCAAAAACATTTTTTTTTAATTCTCACGACTGGAATTTCTTTAGAACTCTATGTTCAATGCAATTTCAGTCTCGATATACAATATGTTTCCTAATTTAAAAGTTTTCAATTTCTATTTGATTAATCAAGACAGAAACTAGCGTACTTCCTTCCCCATATGACACTCCACTGGTGAGAGCATGCGAAGTGTTGCCATAGGTTGAGAATTCTGCTTCACGACAACTGCAGCCCATTTCGATGATATCTTGCTAAAAATAAGGAACAATTATTATTTTCAATTTAGTCCCGCAGTGGACTGATCGTTAAGACACGGTTCCCGCAGATCACCGAAGTTAAGCATCACTGGCTGCGGTCACTGTGCGGGTGGGTGACCACTTGGATCAGTCTGAGTAGGGACCGAGGCTGTGCGGTATGGGTCCTCGTTAAACTGTGCTACCGTAAAGTGTTCGACTTCGCGCGCAGGTCGTCGGGCTACCGAAGCGGGGGTGCCATTCCCTCCGCAGAGGATCAAAATTGTGATGGCATGTCTTCGGATCATCCTCCGGGATGTTTCCCAGACCGTCGCCAATAGCCCATTGTGCAGCTCTAGTGCGGCGTAAATTAACAACAACAACAACATATTTTCAATTTAGACTTTGATCCAATAATATTTTAACTGGTGACCGCAATAATTTTTTATTTACATTTCAGCGTAAACTAAATCCTTACCCATATTGTCGCGTTGTAACTTTTTATTTCATAAAATTTCGAGTGTTTTTTTTAAAATTTATATATGAAATAAGTATGTGTGTTTTTCGTTGTCGCCCATCCGAGAATGATTATTTTCAAGAGAGCTTATTATATGGGGGATAAATAATGAAAATGATAATTTGTTGAATATAGAAATATTATATATATAGATATGCAAATACAAAAGGTAGAAAGAAATTGTCTCAAAGTTTTTTCGCTATAATGTGCATCATAGTTTCGCAAATCGTCCTGAAAATTTGCACTAAGCTATTAAACGTACAAACATAGCTATTTCCTGACACTAAAAATTTGAAAAATTCATAAATTTTTTTTTTCTTTTTTGCAAAGGAGAAAATATTTTAACCTGTAAATAATCTATACTATTTTAATCAGGTGTGTATAATTCATTAGAGTTGCAAATTAAATTGAAAATGAAATGACTGAGAGATACGTTACTTAACTAGATTTGTGCTAATAATATAAGTTTCAGATACTCGCTGCGTCCCACAAAATCACGGTTTAAAAATGCTTGCGTCAAAATTAGAGTGCGAGTAAAAATATTTTTATTAGTCGTCAACAATTTTTGTTTCGCTTTTCATCTCAGTGAAAGCTGAAGAAAACCTTCAGCTTTTACGTCTCGCAAACCCAAAACCAGGATTGCCAAATAATATACTTTTTGCTGAATACTTATAAAGCGATAGACATTTAAAACCCAAAGCTTACGGAATTTAAAAATTTTTTCTAGCATTCTTGAAAGCCTCATCGTAAAAATACTGGAACAAAGGGGCGTTGAAAATGAACTTTTAAATCATTTATGTGTTCTGGTGTTTTAAATAAGTTTAATTGAATAAAAAAATTATACATTAAAACATATAAATAGCATACCACTAGAATAAAGTTTTACAAAAAGTGTAGAAAGTAGAAAGCATTGCTTCACTATAACACACCACCTTGGATCTCGCCGAGTAAGGTTGTTTTATGACCAAGCTCTGCACTACCATGTCATCTCGTCGATTTGGCTGCGGAGGGAAGGTTTTCCGACCCTACCGTGTTCCAGAAAATCATGTATATATCGATGCGATTAGGAAAGAAACGATATCTCCGACAACATACAAAAGATATTACTCAACTTTGATATAGAATTCGATGATGTCAAAAGTTGTGCAAGAAACATAGATGCTGAGATTGAAAGAGTACGCGGAAGATCAACCACGAAAGCATATCTCGAAAACTGCTACAGATTGAAATTCCGTCTTGAGGAAATGCTGATTTTAAAAGCATCTAGAGACTCCCAAAATGTCTCACCTCCTGACCCTGAAACGGAGACAACAGAGTCTGAAATAACCCCAAAAACAGATGTCTGCATAGAGACGGCAAAGAACTCAACAGTTATCCAGACAACAACTCCAGTTGATACTCCAATAATCCCAGATGAGCCAACCCTAGTGGAAGCTGCTGATAACATCGATAAGCCAATCTCTACTACCATCCCAGAGACTGACTCCACCACTTCAAAATCCAACAAGAAGAAGAAGAAAAGAAAGAAGTGCAGTGTCAACACAGAATCTAAAACAGAGAGCGAGCCCCTTCACCCGGAAAAAAAAGATCGCCTCCACACCTACAGAGGAAGATTCCTCACCCGATTCAACTACAACTGCAGCCATCGTCGAGACTCCAGTGGAAAATAACGAGCTGATGGAAATTCTACAATCCACCCGTAGAAATTTGAAAGCCCTGATCCGAGCTCTTAGCTAAGATACCGAAATCCCTGATCTCGAAAAAGAACTTAAACGTTTAGAGCAACGGCCAATCAGAATTGAACAGCTGAAGAAGAGGCGGGGCCAGGAACTTAAGCTCCTCCCTCTCTACCCAGTCATCTTGCCAGATAGGGGAAATCACAGAGATCAAGATCATCAATATCAAGAGACTGGCAGATACTCCTGTTAAGATAGAGAGATTTCGTGGCGGGAGCCACGAAATACAGTTCATCCGATGTCAAAAGTTCGGACACACACAAAAGTCATGCACAGCTGAGCCTGCTTGTATGAAGTGTGCCAATGCACATTTCACATTCAAGCGCAGAAAACCAACAAGCGAGCCTGCGAAGTGTGTAGACTGCCTAGGTGTGCACTTAGCCTGTTTTTCGGGCTGCGGCGCAAGAGATAAAAGAAAATCCAGAGGACGATTCACGAAGCCTACAAAAGCCTCGGACAAAGCCACCAGATTCTTGCTGTTATTTAAAGAAATGCAGCAACTTCTCAAAGATCCAGATCTCCTGAATTTACTCCGATCTCTGCTTGCCGACAAGTTATAGACTCAGAGATCTCCTCAAAGCCCAACATGTTCTTCAAGACGTCCACAGCCATCCTGCGGAAAATTTTTCTTTTCATTTTAAAGTCACTAGTCATCGTTGCTCTAGGGCAGGGATGGCGAACCAATGGCACGCGACACAATATTTTGGGCACGCAACCAATCACAAAGTTCACTATGAAGCATATTAACAATTCAATTAAAATTCACAAAAAAAGAACAATTAATGCCAAAAAAGCAATTAATAACCATAAATTACAAGCGAACAATAAATAACTAGCATAAAAAATTAACAGTTCTGCTTAAACTAACATCTTATAACCCTAATATAAGTTATTTGTTATCTATTCTGCAACAACAGAAGTCACACTGATGTTACTTTAAGTCGAATTACGCGTATAACTGAGACATTGCCTAAGTTGAGAATTGCATTTATTCGTAGTAAATAAAGAGTTTTGAGTTGATAGTATTTAGTATTATTATTTACCCAATAATCACGAAGTCAAAACTATTTGTCGGCACGTCTATGACTTCATTAAAATATATTTTTAAAAAAATGGCACGTTGGTGCATGAAGGTTCGCCACCCCTGCTCTAGGGTTATATTACAGATGAAGAAGTGAGGTGCCCGCGTCCGCGGACGGGTACTTCGGAAAAACTCATATCCAAAATTCACTATATTTTTAAGTACACATTGTAACATTTAATTGTAGAAGTCTTCTGAGTTCATTAAAACGTTTTTTTTTTTTCAACATCGTTTGATGCTGATTTTCGTATAGTTTAATTTTGTTCAACCAGAGGCTCTAACTATTTCAGTTTTCTGTGATTTTTTTTCTCCAAAGGGAATGAACTAATGCAGAATCGTCCGATTCAGACACAATTTTTGTAAGAATTTGTTAGATTTGTCTATAATACCTTTACACTAAAGTTTGCTTTATATTTGAATGTGCATAAATGGGACGAAGGACTTAAAATATGCTTTTACCTCTAATTAATTAATGCATTAGCCTACCACTACTGGAGAAAATATTATCTGAAACTCTTATTTTTACTTCTTACCTCTAAGGATTTTCAAAAATAATTACTTTTGCGGCACTGCATTAGTTTTATAATTATTCTTTTTTCATTTTGTAAATTTTATACATATTTTAACTCCTTCTTTCTTCTCGCTATTTCTTATTTCTGTCAGTATGAATTACGTCATTAACCCTTTCGCGCCGACTGTCACAAATACGTGACAGCATAAAACCGTATCAATCAGGGTAAAAAGATAAAACTAGTAATCAAAGTAATTTTTTTAGCAGTTTATTTGTGGGCGGAGTTATAATTGTTTGATTTATTTAATTCACCATTACTTTGTTCAAAATAAAACTATTTAGTTATACTTTGAATTAACATTGATTATATATATGATTAAACTAACAATAATTAAAGTAAAAGCAAAGTAAGTCTGTCAAATTAGCAACGATTACACTTAAGTTACCGTTTTTTACAACTTGATTCTGATTTTGTACGAATGCTTTTCTGAATCACCCGTCCCCAAGGGGTTAAATAAGAATGAAATCAGTTCCTGAACAACCATAGTTGTCTCATTTTGTATTGTAATATCTGAATTGGATATAAGAAAAGTAACGCCTACCTTCCATTCAAAACATTTACTGTTGTTATTTCCCAGTAATGTAATAAATGTTATTTTATTCATTTATTACATTGCAGGAATAAATGAATAAAATAACATTTACTTTAATCAGTATCAATTGAATGATTAAATAAGAATAAAGTCAGTTGCGTTATGCCGTTATAGTTAATTCATTTAGCATTCTCATTTATGAGTTACGTCTACTCCCAAAGGAAAGCATTTTTGTTTCTTCAAAAAAGTGAATAAAATTTCTTTTCTAACAGTGTGAAGTAAATGAAAACGAAGTTAGTTTTTAAACAATGATAGTTATTTCATGATGCGTTCTCACTTCTGAATAGGATATAAGAAAAGTTACACCTACCTCAAAATGAAAACAATGTTTAAACATAGAAAATAACTTTCATAAGTGGGCGTTACCATTGTCAACGCAAGATTTTGGGCGGAGATGAATGGTGAATGTCTACACCAATCTTCAGAAATTTAGGACACAGATTACTCAGTCATCTTCATACTCTACAGGCGAGTAGGAGTAGGACAACCGAGCGCTAATATGTGTGTCAGCTCCAACTATTAAGAAGATGCCAATTTTATTCAAAACAGAAAACACTAAAAATATAATTTATTATAATTACTGGTAGTATCTGATCACATGCATTTTCCATTTCTTAGACCTTTAAGATTAACACTTAAACAACTTAATTACTGTGAAACAAAGATATAGAAGACTTGAAAAATATTTTTGTTTTAATTACTGGTAAGATTGTTTCTGTACAATCATATACAAAAAAATATGTCTTTCTGTACAATCAAATGAGTTGGACTTCGAGTGCAGCGGTAAGCGTACTAAGTATGATGAGGGGATAGCTGCAAGGATTACGGGCTCGCTAATTAAAAAAAGGTTTCGGGTTCAGTGTTGTGATAAAATTTTTAGAAAATTTATTAAGTGTTAAAGTTTACAGTATAATGTTTAAATGATAATGTTACAGTATAATGTTCGCCTTGTGAGGCAAGAGCTAATTGACAAATGACTCCTAATTGGCTTATTATTATGATTTTCTTTTCTGATTTTTGTTTTAATTATCTCGGCGTTTTAGTTGGTTCAATTTTTGTCTTCTGTTTCACAAGTTAGCTACAGCAACTTTTTTTTAACTGTGAGTTTAGACACAGTTAAAAATTTCTGTTATTAATGTAAAGTATAGCTTTTTTCTAATTTAAATACTATTAATTAATCAATCAAGATAAGGAATGAATACGGAAAAGACAAGCATAAGTCTTGATTTTTTTCAGTTTTTTTTTAATAATGTTTTCAGCATAATTAAATTTCCAAATAGTGGTTTACTGTGAAATTTAAAAATTCTTTTGTTAATTTAAGGGGAAAAGAAGTTAATTTAGCCGGATTTTAAAGGACGCGTATTTTTATAAAATATCGTTTTAAAATTTATATACAGCTGTAGAATATAATGTTAAGGATTATACGGTTAAAGGATATACAGTTTTAGAACTTAGACGAACATGGCAATTTAAAATATTTTGAAAATGATTCTGACTAAA
The DNA here is from genome assembly GCF_043381705.1 of Parasteatoda tepidariorum. NCBI lineage: Eukaryota > Metazoa > Arthropoda > Arachnida > Araneae > Theridiidae > Parasteatoda > Parasteatoda tepidariorum. Next base: position 4,079,404 of record NC_092212.1, on the reverse strand, counting down.
CTGCTGAGTTATTAAATGGGCGATGTCTAAAGTGTCTTACAAAACCCCATGTCTTACAAAAGCCATCGTCAATGATTTTCGTCTTACGTCATTACAAATCGAAAGCTATTTTAACTAAGTAAATTTGACTGCAGTTTGAAGGTAATTTTCAAAGATATTTTTAATAAAAAATTATTCATTTTGTCTACTCTGAGGAGAGACCAAAAAGTAGGCGTTACTATGCGTCATATATTTCCGCCCACAATTAATTGTATGTTTAGTTCCTTTTATTTATTAATAAAATATGTTGATTTTTCACATCTTTTTCAACAAAAAAAAATTGGTAAAAGAAGCGGTTAAAACAAAAATAATAAAGGAAAAAAAAGTATTTGGCTTTACGTAAAATGTACTAAGTTTGCGAAAGTTGCCAATATTATGGGGCGAAAAGTTGAAGCATATTAAATCCTTTAACGAAGGAATGGTAATCCTATAAGTGATAGCAACAATAGATTAAAATTAGCAATACTATCCTTTTGGTGTATTATATCTCGAAGTTATTTAAAGTTTCAAAAATATTTTTTTAAACTGCGACGACGAATTAATAATTTAAATAAATACGCTGATTAAATCTATTTATTGTTTAATGGGCTTACACAAGTCTCAATAGTTTTCTTTTTAGAAAATTCCTTCAAACTTAATTGTTGTTTTACTTCAACTTTGAAAAACCTATTTCAATGACTGCTCCAGTTGTCAAGTAAGCTATTGTTTGTTAGAAAGGAGAAGAAAAAAAAAAACGGTTGCAGTAGTATTGAAACCAGAAAAGCCAGAGATACCACAAAAGACAAAAAAATTGAAAACTGGTAGACACATAATATTCATTTTTATTTATTCATTATTCTTTTAATTATTCAAAAGTAACTATCACAATGACTTATATTTCAAACTATTCATATAAAAAACTTTCTTAAACACCTTCAAGGGAAAACTAAAAACAAAAATTCACTAGAAAAAGTAGTTAAATTTAAACTCTCTTGAATTTTGAATTTTATTAATCACTATTTATTCTTTTTTAGTTGCTCGAAGCAACCTTGCGAAGCGACGATATCTAAAAGAAGTTGAAAAACCGCCTGCCACAGAAAATTGTTCTGCGGTGCAATGGTGGAATATAAGATATATTTATAGAATATTCATCACAAAGTTACAGCTGTGCGAGTAAATATCATCTCTTATTGCATATCTCCATTTCTAAATTATTTCTCAACTCAATCACATGTCATGGAATATTGTGCAAAGTTAATAGTTTTTCCATCAACATATTTCATATAAACTGAATTCTCTGACAGAACAAATAAACTTCTTTTCAATTAATGAGAGTATCAGTTCCTGCAGGTGCAGCAAAGGGGAAGTAATAATTGAGTTCGAAGTTATATAAATAAAGAAATTAAATCATTTTTTCCCACGTAACTCTTTCTCTGCGATACGAAATTAAAGTTTACGGTCGTTTACTAAAATATAAAATCTCTCAAAATGGACTTCGCAACGACTTCAAGATATAATATGGATGAATTAAGTGTAAAGTGCGAAACGTCCAAGGTTGAGCCATGTAAAGCAATGGAATTAGGATCGAAAATTTCTTCAACGGCTAATGATATTGTGAATAATTTAAATTCCATTCCTATTATTGGCGAGTTCTTGGGAGTCTTTACTGCAGATATTTCAGTGGTCAGTCATTTATTTTCCGGGAGATTGAACATAGTTCAAACAGCAGCGGACTGCGGCAATCTGCCATTCGACGAAATAAAAGAGATTATGAATGAATTTGACGGAGAGATTGCGAATGAATTTGAATCAACTAAATCGACAGGAAGTTGGAAGAACAGACAACAGCTATGAGGGAGATTATGACGCTAGTAAATAAAACATTGATTTCCGTTGAACAAACTAGACACGAAATGCATGTGCGATTTGATGAGGTCATAGAAACGATCGAGATCACCCAAGTAGATCCGATAATATCGGAAATTAATAATTTCGTACAATATTTCTATACTGAATCAATGAGAATAAAAGGCTTAAATAACAATGATTATATCAATAGGTTAGCAGATGGTGAAAATAACTATTTAATTATGCAAATTTAATTTCAAATCATGCAAAGTGGAACTCTTCGCAGATAGCATTGAGCAACAATCTCCCTTTCCCTCCAACGCTACACCCAGTTCACCATCCTTCGTTAATGAAACTGAATCCAACTATGACGATCTCAAACAGAAGTTATTAATGAATCAGCCGCCACTCCTATCAATGAAGATGAAGTTAAAGCTATCATCAAAAACTCAAAAAATAAAAAAAATGCACTCCGGGGCTGATAATATAAACATTAAAATAATCAAAACCCTTCATCTATGCTTCATGAATCAGCTTATAAACCTGTTCATTAGATGTCTTCCTTATAACGATTCCCCCCACTCAGCATGGAATTAACTGCTCTGATTAGCCTTGAAAAAAGCCACTCAGTTTCTTTTAAGTTAGACCCATTAGTTCAAAATAATCCTTAAAAGTTTAAAACCTTCTTTCCTGAATCGACTCGATGAACAGTTCAGGACAGTATGAAATGAGCTCTCAACTGTTATATAGCATATTAGATAGATAATAATTTTATTTAAAATCAAAGACATAAATTTTATTTAAAATCAAAACTAGCCATGAAAATTCACGATTACGTTTTTTTCTATTGGCTATTTTTTGCAAAGTTAACAGTTAATAATTAGTGGTGTCAACAGAAAATTGTGATTCTTAACTTCTGTGCAATTTTCTATAGTAAAAAATACATTCATTTTTTTATTAGTGGTACACATCGTTGCGAAAAATTTAGAAAGGGTACACAAAATTCATAAGATTGGGAAACACTTTAGCAGATTATATGCCTTTTGGCAACCTTGGGTAAGATGAAGAAGCAAATGCAGATTCCTCAAACAATACCCAAAATCGAAGCATCATGCGATTAGTTAAGTCAAAATAAAGTGAAAGCAAAATTAATTCTGCCACATAAATCACACACACACACACACACTGATGCAACAACTTTGTCAGTTTCCTGATAAATATTCTTTTCTCTCATAATTTTAGTTTCCTATTCAAAGCAATCGAAAGGAACAATTCAAGGAAAGAAACAAGAAATAGGAAGGAACAATTCAAGGAAAGAAACAAGAAATAGGAAGGAACAATTCAATTTTGAAATGGGTTGCTAGACTAGACTGCAAATGGAAATGACTCACTCTGTGGGAAAACTGGGGCTTGTAAGTTCGATTCTGATAGTACACGTTCGATCCTGTAGCAGAAAGTCCTTATGTTGGATGTTGCGAAGAAATTCGGATATGAATCGCGTACCTGCTGTGTATGTTTGTGTGGTATACGCAATTTTAACTATTGCAAATCATTTCAAAAAGAACTTGAAAGATAAAAAGATAAAAAGATCTTCAACAAAAACTTGAAGGAATAAAACCCAGAACTGCTTGAAATGATTGTAAAGTCTTGAAAAAATTTTTATTTCTAAATAATAAGTAAAATAAAAACACTTAGTCCAACTGTTGCTTTTTGGAATACGGAATAAAAATTATTTTAGTTAATTTCATATTATTTAATATTGTTTTAATTTTATTTTATTTAAGAAAATAATTTGTCTCACTATCTGTTGGTTTCAACTTTACTGGGTCTCTTGTTGATAAACATTGTGCTGTACGAAATTAATAACTAATAAACATTAAATATAAACATCAAATTCCAGAAATACCCATATTCAACAATTGTACAATGTCAAAAAATAAAGGGTAAATTTCCCTATCGTGGCAGAATAATCGCAAGTCTTAGCGACTAACGGGCGGCTGCCAAAATGAAAGTTAAAAAAAAAGAAGAAAAAAAAGACATCGACACTAGAAAGGTTTAACTCCAGCCAACTCTAAGCAAACATCTACGTAAATTTTCTTTAAAAAAAATTGCAGATTTAAAAACGGTTTGGAATCTTGCCGATAGTAGTTGGCGCAACAGATGGCGATGCGGATATTATGTCCAAAATAAATATAGAGATTTCTGTTTTCAAACCTTGCATTCTTGTTTTTTAGAAAACAAAAAAAAAATTAATACAGCAATACAATTATTTTAAATTTAACTAATTCAGTCATTTAAAAAACTAGACTCTGCTCCTTTCTCATGATTTACATCAGAGAAAATAATGCAATCTTACTAGTTATTTCGGCAGGACATTTGCAATTATAAACAATGTCTACATTGCCATATTTCGAACAATCCAAAAGAAATTCAGATTTTGTATGCAATACCGAAATGTTGTTACATTATATAGACGCTGTTGAGTAGCAGACCCAATTATTGAGTTTACGACAATAAATGTTCAACTCTGTAGCCTTGTAATTTTGAACCCAATTCAGAAGACCAGGGAAATCCTGGATCAGGTATTGGGAGAAATTTGCTTTCGTGGAGAACTTTTGATCAAACTAACTCGCATTTGCGTTACATGGAGAGGAAAACAACCCACGGTTAGCCTAGTGGCAAAGGGACTTTAAACCATGATTCGTCTATCACTGAGGATATTTAACGTCAGCACTGTGGTTGGTGCGATCTAGGAGCGAAATTCGCATCGACTAGATATTACTGGGATTCAGGTCACTTCATTGAAAAGTTAGAGCGCTATCCCCTGAGCCACCATGGCTTGCAATACCGACATTGTCGATAACACTTACGCAAGATAGAAAATCATGCTATGGAGTTATCAATAGTTTTAATATTAAGGATATATGTTAATAATATTATGTTAATTTTTTGATGCTGTCTCTGATTTATCACTAAAAAAATTGCAAAACACATAAAATTNCCCACTAGTTACTGCCTCGACCAATGAGGATGCAGCCAGTGCCATGGCCTGTTCACTTCGAGAATTCTTTATATTCTCAAACTTTTTTCTCTTTTTCTTCTCTCTTCCCTTTCTTAGGCAATCCCAGATGCAATCAGCTCAGATCCAAGCAACTCATATGGAGAGGTAAAAGGCCCCTACGGGGCCTAAAGGCCTTGAGCAACTACATATGATGATGATGATGATTGCGGAGGAGCTATATTTAATATAAGATTTAAATAATGCATCCGCCAGTGAAAACTTCAGCTGGAAGATGTAATGAGTACAATATGAGAGTTTATTCTTAATCAGCAAATAATCCTGCTCTGAAATCGTATTATCGTTTAGATTTCTTTACCATTAAATGTGGACACTTTTTAGTGAGAACGCGTTTTTAATGCAAATAAAGCCTTTATTTGATTTGTGCATGTAGAATATCATAGATAAACCACAGTTTGAATGAATTAAATCATTTATTTTGACTAACATATATATTGCAAATATATATGAAGCCGTGAGGGATCAGTGGTTTGCTGACATTTCGAAGATATGCGGTTCAATTCTCAGCGGAGGCTTTTCACAATGACAGTTGACCACTAAGGAGACATTGTGGACCGTCAATCTCTTCGTCCTGATATTTTTGCAGGAATGCTTTTTTTTTACCAATATATGATATCTGACTTTTTATAGCTTTGTATAGAATGCCTATAATTGAGCGACAAAGTTCCAAATCATTATCATGATTTTAGTTCCAGGTGATATTTTATG
>NC_092212.1:4057093-4073251 GCF_043381705.1 Parasteatoda tepidariorum | reverse complement strand
TTCCAAATATCCAATAGCCTGTGCTTTTCTAAATGTGGAAGAATTTATTGCAAAAAGAGCATTTGGTTAAGTCAAATTTTGGCTCTGAAGCTGATACAACTAACATTGATAATGAAAGTATCTTAAAAACTGATTTTGAGATAAAACCTCTTGAGGCATTGTTAGTTGCAAAAGCAATTGGTTCCATAAGTAAATGGTAAGTTTTGCTAAAGACCCACTAGATATAAGTCAATGATAGATGGAATTTACTCAAACTTCGATACTCCTTTTTCTCATTTATTATCCAGTGAGGAATTCTAGAAATGGTACTGGAAAATCAAAAGAAATTTCGAAGATACATTTACATTGGCCAAAAATTTGGAAAAAAAGAGGACGGTCAAATCAAAAGAAAAAGAAATAAATTACTTTTTGCATTAACTTCAGAAAAAGAACGAAAATTTAAGGAGACTGAAAGAGTTAAAAAAAAGTTAAAACATAAAGTATGACAATGAGAAAAAAAATACTTAAAGATAAAAAAAAAAAAAAAAAGAAAAAGCCTAAAAGTATGTAAGGGAAGAGAGAAAACAAAAAAGTGATATAATAATAATAAAAACATCATCGGATTACAAAATGATAAACATTCATGATTTAGAATAGACTATTAAAATTTGAGAGAAAAAAAATTTAAAAAAATTATTTTTAATTATGTATTCAACCATATTTTACTTTCTGAAAAAAAGTAAATGTTTCCACTTTAATTGTGGTTATATGTTATAATTCCAATAAAAATATTGTTTTCAGGCATTTGTGTGGCCTATGGATTCCTAACGAGCATCAAACATTCTCAAAATTAAGTGTTCATTCACTGGTAAGAACCGTTCCTTCACTTGGTCATCTTACTACTTATTATTTGAACCACAAAAAAGCTTAAAACAATATTATGTAAGTTATCTAATTTTTTTTTACATAATTTGCGTTCGATAACAAATATGTTGACACCGTAATTTAGCTAAAATTACAAATTTTGACATTTTTATGATTTTTTTTTTGGCAAGCTAAGCTTAAGTGTTAAGCTTGGCAAGCTAAGCTTCATTGGTTAGTTTACCCTACAATACACAATCTTCAAAGAATCGCACTAATTCCATAAAAATTATTACAAAAAATTGGTATTTTTATATACTTTATCGGTAATCTTTCCAAAAAAAATACAAATTTTAAGCATATATTTCTCTTAGTTAGCCCAGAGTTATTTTAATTCGTATAACAGTTTGAAATTTCTTAGTTAGAGATCTTCATAAGGAATGTCATACTGCTAACTCTTACGCTTTTCGAAGAAGGTTCTTCCAAGGTGAAATCTCATTTCAATGAACTCTTTCATCGCAGAGGACGAGAGAACGCGTCTTTCATCAGTATTCGCTGTACGCAGGAGACGAGATAACTCGTCCCTTACACAAAGTTTTTCACTCCTGTGACAGCTTTTCCGGCGACTTATTTACCAGCATTTAGAATAAATTATTAGTTTTATTTTATTATTTTTGTTTCAATTTTAGCGCAGAAGGTGAGGCAAAGGGGCTCTTTTGTCAGGATAGAAAGTGTTCAGATTGTACTTCGTAAAAATAAATACTTGGTGAGTAGCCAGCTACAGAGATGCCAACTGTCTCCGCATAAGACAAAATAATTTGAAAAAAACGGAAATTATATTTTACATATTTCCGATTATTTTTTCAAGTTCCTTTAAAGCTCAGCACGGCGTAACTGTACCCAAATTTTCGTATTACATAAACCTTTGATTTATTTAGAATCATTGGTGAATAAAAACCCTATAAATCTAATTTACTTAATGCAGAATCAAGTGTTTTCCCTTTGAATTTTTCCCTCTTTAACGAAAAATTTCTGAAATCCTAGCGTGTTATCCTTTCCTCTCCCAATCTGATAGTGTGTTTACAATTAAAAAGCAATAAAGGGAATGAACAAGTAAGACTTTTTATGTATTTCTGAAGTTATACTTCTTATGCGACTTCCAACAAGGTTGCGTTAAACGATAAATTTTTATTGGCCGGGAAATCACGTGGTAGGATCCAGTTTTCCCTCATTCATTTCCATATTGTTTTGGTTCTCACTAGCATAAAAATAATAAAAGTCATAAAAATATTGTTTTTCTATAAATATTTTTTTAGTTTGATTTGATACACATATAATTTAATAGGGTAGTATTTTTTATTTTCAAATTCAGTGGATAACAATTGTAAAAAATTAGTGAAAACAATTCCACAGACAATGCGACGGATTTAAGGTTAAGTCAAGGAACGTCTCTTGTGAATATCAATTGATTGTTAGGTTTTCTCTTCTGAAATTACATTATGACGCCATTCACATACATTATTAATACAAATACGTTTTCCAGGGCGAGACGATGAGGCAACCACAAGCACTTCCACTGGTTCAAGAGGGGAAAATGCACAATATTACCGTGATTACAGAGCACGGAAGCGAGCGGAGCAGGAAGAGAGTCGTTGAATAGAACTAGTGATCCTTCTACGACTGCTGATTCTTCTACAATTAACGTCGCAGGTTGCGAAGTTTAACTTCTTCCGCGTGGAGGGACTACACGCACTATTTTTTTTAATTATTTTGGCAAGTTACAAAAAATCTAGCATTCTTCAGAAATTTTTCCAGTTTTTAAAATTTGAGGTCCTATAATTTTAATATTTTAATAAATAAAATTTAATACACAGAGCAAGTTCTTTTAAAGAGCCAGTAAAGTACCTTTTTCTCTTGGTTACTTTACTTACGTTTCGATACTTTGGAGGCGCTACTCTTGACTTGCAAGTAAAAAGTGAGCAAGTTCTTTTAAAGAGCCAGTAAAGTACCTTTTTCTCTTGGTTACTTTACTTACGTTTCGATACTTTGGAGGCGCTACTCTTGACTTGCAAGTAAAAAGTGGGCGTTACTTTTCATAGCATAGTGTGTAATTCTTTAATGTAAGCTTATTGGTCGAGGTATCTGCCCCTGCAGCCTTTTCATCTGAGTTTCATTTGCCAAAGGCAACGGATGCATGCTGTCAAGTGTGATTGAAATACAGTACAGTAAAATAAATGATATATACAAAAAAAAAAGAAAGAAAAAAAGTTCGAATAATAATTGATAAAATACAAGTGCGAATACAGGAAGTTTGAATAACATAGGAAAACATAAACTATTTACATAATCGAAGGAATTAATATTTACAACGAAATGAATAATAACAAAATCGAAAAAACCAGTATATGCGTATTTCAAACGGAGCGGAAAATCGGAGAAGGCAAAGTGTAAAGAATTTCCGACTAGACTAGATAGGTTGTGAAACGGAGTAATCTCACTTCTTCTGATCAGTTAGCCAGGGGTTTCCAACTTACATGAGGCCGGGGGCCGCAATTAATAACACCAGTCAAATGGCGGACCGCAACTTTATCAAAATTTTATCTAGGACTTGTTTATGGTTGAAGGAACATTGAATATTACTGTCAGATTTTTATCAAGTTGTACAAAACAAAAGTATTAAAATTCGAAGTAAATTTTTAAGCAACTTACAAGATTTCTGTACTTGAAAAAATATTTTCTTGGATGCAAAACCGGAGAAAGAAATTTTTTTGCGCCGTTGGTATTTTGAATTTCACAGAAACGAAGAAATGAGGTTTTTTTAAAGAAAGAAAAGTATTTTAAACCCATATAAATTTTTTACGAAAATTGTCCGCAAAAAATGACAACAAATATATTTAAGTTCGCGGGCCACAAAAAAAGGCTTCGCTGGCCGCCAGTTGGTAACCACTGTTATACACCTTTTGAAACATGATGTAGACNTTTTTTTTTTTTTTTTTTTTTTTTTTTTTTTTAACAATACAACTTTTTTTTCTTTTTTAATTTCCGTCTTTCCTATTTTGTGGATAGAAAGATTAAGATGAAAATTGAAATTAAGCAACGTAAAAAGTCTAGAATGTGAATTCAGTTAAATTTTTGATGCTTACAGAATGTGATAATTCGTTCTTGAAGTATTTTTTGTTTATTTTTTTTTTCGCTTTGAACTTTAGGGCATTCCTCTATAATACTCTTTTTATTATTAATTATTATTCTATCTGTGAATTTTCTAGATTACTCATAGATTCTTAATCACACATCTATTATGCCTTATTGTAACTGTAATAATTAATTGCAATTTACTAAAAAAAAGAGTTATAACTGCATAAAGTAGTTAAATTTTTAATTTATTTTTTATGAAACTAAAATAAAATGTTTTTTCTCCCCTTCGAAACAGCAAAATTTAAAAGAAAATGGTTTGTTGTGCCATCTGTTGGCTTGCTTGTTAGACCAGGCTAAAATAAACGCATATTTAAGGAAATATCGACAACAAAAAAATTAAATAAACATTTGTTTTTATACCATGCATGCTTTTTCTCTTATAAAGGAGAAAAAAAGTTAATAAAATGTAGAAAAACTAAGACGAATTTCATCCTTACGGTAATATTTTTTGTCGGACATTACTAAGAATTTACTTATGATCAAGTTTGCATTCAATTAAGAAATCAGTATTCTTTAAAACAAAGAATCGAATTAAGGTCATCATTTTTTAATACCAATAACTACTAAAACTTATAGCATTTTAAATTTAGAGTTTTTACTGTAATAACATTATGAAAATATTAGTAACGTGAAGAATTATTGGTTTTAATTTAATATTTTATCTGACATAAAATCTTTTTTATTGTTATTTTATCATATTAAGAGAATTAAAAAAGGTACCATACTGTTTATTAAAAACTAAACTACTATTTTGTATGCTATATATATACATTAGTTATTAAAAATCAAACTACTATTTTGTATGCTATATATGTACATTGGTTATTAAAAATCATTACTTATCATAAAAATGACTACTAAGTATAACGATTAATTATTTTAATTGATTACATTAAAAATTGATGATAACTATTCATTTTAATAAAAAATACATATAATGCCATGGGGAAAAAAAATTTTTTTTTCACATATCAATGTTTTTGCGAAATCGAGAATATTTTGCAAAAAAATTTTTAAGTGAAGAATAATGTTAAAAATAAAATATGAAAGAGTTTTAGAGATTTAAAAATTTTATATCGTTTTTTTATTTTTTTTTTTTATTAACGAGATGACAATATTATATAATAACGTGTAATATTGTATTACGGATAACAAGTTATACGAAATTATTACGGAAGAATACGGATTGCAAGTTATACGAAAGAATACGGATTGCAAGTTATACGAAAGTAAACAAAGAAATGAATATAAATAAAGTAGCCCACAACATGTTTTAAAATGTTAAATTACATCTCTAGTTAGGCATTACTGTTGACAGCTTATCCGCTTGACATAAAAGTGACAACAAGACACAGAGTAATTATTTTCTAACATTTCTCACAGTTAATATTCGCTTCAATCTGTCTCTTGCGATGTTAAAAGGCATGTTTCTCATTTATAAGGGACTAAATTATATTAACACGTTGACCGCCGCGTCAGCTATCGGTAACTGACAGTGGACTTGCCATTGAGGCCGCGACAGCCACCGGTGGCTGACACTGAAATTACATTTAGGCTGCGTCTGCCACCGCTTGCTGACACTGATCTTTCATATAGGCCGCGAAAAACAACTGGCTGACAGCGTATAACAAGATATAGAACTATAAAATTTACACTCTTTGTGGAATTGCAGAAAATTTATTCAAAATTTACTCAATTATTGTGATTCTTGGTTTAATAAATTCAATTTAGTAGATTTTTATCCACCAATATTTCTACATAATTCGTAGGCTTATATGATTCACCACTTTTGTCAGATATGTCATGATAAACCTTCTAAAAAACTAGCAAAATCCGTTCCAAATTTAGTTTGTAGTTATTTTTACCGTGGCCAGAGGGGCAAGCCATGTAAAATTAGCGTGGGGCTCAACGTGTTAACTATAGAAGCTATCAGATGCGTAAAGTAGTAATTTTAAATTCTTCAAGAAACCCAAGATGAATTTCTCAATAAATTATTAGGATGGGAAATGTTTCAAGCATTCAGGAGAGCAACATCACTAACGATGTAAAGAAATGCAAGACATCTGTAAGCTTCATCTCTTGTAGAATAATTTCTGATAGTCTAGTCTACTATGAATACGTCACATTTCGTACTATTGTAGTAAGTGACAGTACATAACTTATATTCTGAGCTATCATTTGCAAACATGTTCTCAGAAGTATTATTTAGAATTATGTTTTTTTTTTTTTTTTGAAGTGAAACTTCTTATGCGACTTCCAACAAGGTTGCGTGAAACGTTTAACGCTACCATGGCAACGAGCGGCCTGTGATCCTTGCAGGAGATTTTAATGTGAATTTATCGTTACCTGAAGCTGAAACATTATTAACCTTCCTTAAAGACAAATTTGGATTGGAAATGATAAATGGTAGAAATGATCGAACAACCAAAGGGGGAACCACAATTGATGCAGTTTTTGCCAGAAATATTGAAAAAATAGAACTCAAACATTTCGTATCTTACTTTAGTTATCATAATCCCATTGTAAATGTTATAGATTTGGATATTTCTCCACTCGAAAATGATATATAAAAGATGCGATCAATTGGGAATTGTAAGCAATGTTAATAAAGTTTGTCTTAAAAAAAAAAACAATATGATTTCACTAAAAATCAATTTCTACCCCTTCCTATTTTCATTTCCACATTACGAAGTTTCACTTCTTCCGCGCNTATCAAATTATGCTAATTGCCTAGTTATTTCTATTATGAAAGTCAATACAATTAAAGAGAGGTATTATTTAATAGGGTGCCAAAAACGTATTTAACCCAGTTACTAAATATAATTATACAAAAAACAAAATCAAAAACATTTATATATACTGTTGAAGATCAAGGATGCACAATTAACTTTTTGTTAGAAAATACTAAGTTCAGATCAAAATTGACATAAAGCTCTAAAAATGTTGTTCAATTCAATAAAGCTCCATTAAAAGTGTTAGATTCAATTTGAAAGCTATATGAATGAAATGTTAATGCAAAACTAAAAAAAAATATACTAGGAACTAAGCCTCCTGTTTGCTGACGCTCACCAACCCCCGATGATTGCTTCGCAATTATTGCTGTTTCTTGGCATGAAACAGTTGAAAATATTCAACTAAAAATATATGTACTTAAGAGGACACCTATCCCGCCACTTGCCATGTCCAAATATTTCCTTCCCTTATATATATATATATATATATATATACTATTAACGTACTAAGCAATAAAAAAAGGATTGGAATATTTCTGAAATATATTTCAGAATTTACCAATAATTTATCGACAAAAGTTGAATAATTTTTACTGGGAAAGTCCTTATTAGTACTGTAAGTTTGAACGAATGTTTAAATAAATGATTTTTCAATATGTGCATATAATTTTCTAATAGTTGATTTTAGATTGGCTCTCATAATTAATAAAAATAGTTAACTCAAATATCTGGGACAAGCTTATCCTATGAATAAAGATTTATGGTGAGTGTTTTGTTAATCAAGTGATTTATTTATTTAATTACACTTTTATAATAATCTTAAAATGATACAGCAGTAAAATATTACAAAATAATGTTTTCAAAAAAAGAATAAACTAACTTTATTTTTCTACCAGTTTTAAATATATAATTTCAAAACAAATTCTAAAAATTTTCCTTATAAAGTACAGTTGCGGTTTTCGTTTCGTTTTGTTATGTATATCCAGCAAAGCCTCTACTCCGTTGCGTTCCGTTGATATCAACGTAGGAGCAGAAGCTGCGAGTTAAAGAATTTGAACTGTTATTGCGCTGACATCAGCGAATTCTTTACTTTCGTAACTATCACTATTCTCAGCAAATGAAGTATCAAATATTTCAAGATTTCTTTATTCTCAGATTCAGTTATAAAAATTGCACCTTAAAAAAATTAGAACAAGAATCATCAATTCGCAATATAGCTCACGGAAATTTGACTAGTTAATTTTGCACCTATAGCAAGGCGGAGAGTAGTTTTTAAGTTGAGAACTACTCCTCAAATATAGACTAATACATTATTATAATTTTAGTGTGAAAATTTGAATTTAAGTAGTACCGCTTCCGCAATGATGCTCGGAGGCGAGATTTTCGAATCTACCTACAATTTACAAGTCTAGGATTACCAATGCAAGTTGTCAAAAGTAATGCCCACTTTACGCACCTACCTTAAGTGTATTGTGGAAGTGTGTGGTTTGTTTTTTCCATCATTCTGAAAAGCAAATAACACTCCCGTTTTACGAACAAAAAAAGTTAAAATCATTGTTTTCTGACATGGTAAATCAGTATTACCATCACCTCCTATTTCAAGAAGCCTCCACACGGTCTTTCATAAGTAGTCCGCGCAGACTGCTTAAAAAGCGAACCAGTTGTGCGCATGTTCCCAAAACGTTTTATAAAAGTATTCCTATTCCTATTTAAATTTTGAATCTGAGTACCAGCCTAATAAAAGACTTTAGCTCATTCATCTGAGTGAAAAAAGTTTGTAAATTCGGAGCGAAGCTCCGAGATAATATGGGGTAGATGTTTAAAGGGTGGAGTGGCTATTAACTCGTCCTCACTGGTTTGGTCTGGACATCAGAGAACAGGGCTCTTTCCCTGCATGATGGAATTTAGAAGCACCATTGCTTCTTCTTTTTTTAGCAGATTCTGCAGCTCCTTAATGATGGATATAAGTCAAGATGGATGTTGAGACTGGAGAGGAGATTTTCCGTTGTTTTTGGAATTTTTTCCTGGGGCGGGCCTCGCACCCAGAAAAATTGGCAGTATGATCCTTGTTGCAGTTGCAACATTTTGGAGGTGTTGATCTTTCTTTACGGCATTCGTAAGAGAAGTGGCTTTCGGCGCACTTTAGGCATCTCGGCTGCGCCGAGCATGCGCTTTGTGCGTGTCCGTAGGCCTGACATCTATAGCATTGGACGGCACCTTTTCCGCNCAAGCTGCTCAATTTCATAATGTAATAACATTTGTGTAATAAGCAAAGAGCTTGAAACATTCATAAAAGCAACTCCATTGCCTGCTTACCTCATTGCTCAACCAAAACTGTTCAAAAATTCCAGATGAATGGGATAGGGGCCGCTTCGCGGCCCAGGTGCCCAGTAAAATCTAAACACTAGGACTAGGTTAATTTCTAATGTTTAAGTGAATATCCATCAAACTGGTCTGATCGGGCTACCTATGAAAAACCGTGTAGAGGCTTTCAGAATTCAGTTATAGGAGGCGTTGGTATTACGCGTTTTCTGTGTCGATCCTTGAAATGCAGTTAGATTTGGATTCTTAAATTTCATTTCTGAAAATCAACATGTTAAAAGGGTATATTAATTGAAAGATATGAACTGTTTATTGAAGGTTTTAAATCCAGTGTTTCATACAGTTTGTACGCAATGATGTACTTTAGTTCCAGTTCTGCTTAATTTCTTTTTCAAAACCTGGGTTAATTACAGCCAAAGAAAGGATATTTGCTTATTCAAATATAATTACTAGTTTAAAGCATATGTTTTTATTCAAATTTAAGCATAAATGCCTCTCAGTGCATTTTCTTTATATATAAGTATATGATGCATGCATTTTAATGTAGTATAAATAACTAACAAATCAATTACTTACAAAATATTTTATTTATATCATATATCATTAAATATTTCAAAATATTTTTTTATTTAAGTATTTTAATTATTTGAAATTCAGAATGTTATAAAAACCCGTTTTTAAGTTTAATTTCCTATTAAAAAATATACTTTGGGATATAATATTTTACCATGCTACCATATTGATGCATAATTTAAAATGCTTTTATACAATGTTTTTTTTTTCATGATGTATGGGCATAAAATATAAATGTAAACACATAGCATTATATGGATGTATATGAAGACACATAGCAATATCACGAATATCGTTCCATGGTTGCACCAGTCTGATGTATATGAATGGTACTGAATTAAAAAAGAAGATTATGTACTGTTAGAAAATATAAATAAATAAACAAAATATTTTTAAAAAAAAAACGTGTCTCTTTTAAATATTGAATGGTTAGTCGGATTTTCATTCTGTGAAGTGCTTTAGCATAATCTCTAAGAAATTTCTTAAAATATGTACAACAGTAAACTGCAACCGTTTATATATATGCCATTTTGATCAAGACAGGTACTTTTTCTGCATATATATAAACCTTCATTCCACAAATTCGGTTTTATTACCCCTCCCCCCTTAAAAAACGAAAAGATAATGTTTTGAAAAGCTAGATTTTCTAACTTAGATGCAATAATGGTTAAAAAAAATTTATTATTTTAATGGGTCACTTTCTTTTCACATTTTTTTAATGATTGCTTACACTACAATAATTCTTTCACAAAAGGTTATAAGCCCTTAGCCCAATGAAATGCATTTAATAGAATGGAAAATTTAAATTAATTAAATAAATTTCAAAATTTATATATAATTGATGAAAAAAGGTTTTATTTCCTGTAAAGCATACAAATTTTCTTTCAATTCGATCAATAAAAAAAAAAGCCTAAAAATTTATTTTAAAAAAAATATTAAAGAATGGCATTGAAATATCACCCCATTTTAAAATTGCAGTTCATCATATTATACGCCATATAAGGTATCAGAAAAAATAATTCTGAATCTATCACTTTTAAAAGAAAGCAATTCAAAAACCAACACAAGGTTTTTTGGGTAACAAATTTGGATCTTATTTCATCGGATTTCATGTAAATAAATTTTTAATGGGCCATGGAGTGTTTGGAGACAATCAAAAAAAATTTTTTTCACAAGGCCAGCAAATGTCAATTTTGTGATGATGACCAAAACTTTCATAAAGGACTGTAACAGATTCCAGCACTCCGTGGCACACAGATATCAAATCCAGATTGACAAATATAAACTACATTAGCATGCAGGAAAATAGCATTAAAATAACAAGGGAATAAATGCTAGTCCAACTTGACCTTCAATTATTATCGCACCCCTCCCGACACTGTGTCCAAGATTTTTAAATTTATCATATCTAAAGTCCTTCGGTTTTAGCTTTGACTTTTAACCACCATCGCCAAGTATTTTAGACTTTGATTTTAATCCTCCACTGTGAATTTAAACTTTGTGGATTCTCGAAATTTTAGACTGCCACCAACGAAATTCGTCAATTGATGCTGACTTTTTAGTGTACATATAGCACCTTTTAGACACTCACATACTTTTAGATTCGTTAGCTTCGTTTTTACAGTTTTAATTGATTGTATTAATTCAACTGCATTGGTTTTGATGCAGTGTTTTATCTTTTAGTGTTTTGCCAATTTTATGGTGTTTTTATTTCCTACCTTTAAAATTTTAAGGCTTTTTATTTATATTCATTTTCATGTCATGAACTTCACTACTTATATTTTAGAAAATGTCATTATTCTCCATATCGTGAGTTACGTTTCCTCACTCTATCCTGTTGTCTTCTATATTTCTATCTTAAATTTTAATGTCATAAAGATTTTTTGGCCCTGTTCCCAAATTTCCATTTAACACCTTTCATGTTCAATGACTTCCTTTTATTTTTGTTCCAGCAATCAATGTAAACTTTGAAATCTGGCAATCGTTTTAGTGTAAATTTTTAGATTTTAATTTACACCACAGAGGGACTTCACCGGCTCGCTCGACAGGAGCGTGTGCTGGTATGAACCTGTCCCTACTCCAATATACACTTATATTAATAGGGGGTGTCGCGTTCATTATACCCTTCAACATCATCAGTAACTAGTCGTAATCTTTTGCATAGAGTCATCATTTGCTTGCATTTATCAGGTGTTAATCTTCCTCTAATGTTTTGCGTCTGCAAACTTAACAATGTCATCTAGATCAACTTTAGGCGAAGTGTCAATTATTCCTGAACCATCATCCTTCACTTTCTAGTTCAGCTACTTCATTGACCTACCATAAGTTCTAATATTTCAAAATGAACGGAAAAATGTTCCATCTGAGGACTCAACCCCGAACTTGATGACTATGACGGCAGGTAATTAATACTGTCTAAGTGTAAAGATCGTCTTATGTGATCGATTGACCCTCTCAGACTTATACTTGCCTTTCGCACGTGTTTAAGTAACGTTTGCNATTTTTTTCTGCAAAGCTCTAAGAAATTAACACTAAGCATTTAGAATTTCTTTGAAAACACAATTATAGATTTGGCATCTTGGAGCAATTACTGAAAGGCTGTCAAATGACTTAACTCTTGACAGGCCAACATAAAGTTGTCCATGACTAAAAACTTGTTTAGTCAATATTAAACTGATTTTCTCAAAAGTCTGACCTTGTGACTTATTTATTGTCATGGAGAAGGCCAGCCTAATTAATTCCTAATTGAGTTTAAATTAAATATTGTCATGTTTTTAGGGCATGAATCTGAATTGAACAACCTGATAATGCTCACTCTGGTAGAATGGTAGAAATCATATAAATCTCGGTGCGCTGCCGCGAAGCGGCATTAACCGATTCATCTGTAGTAGTAATTCGATGATGAGGAGTAGTGAGGTGGAATGGAGATGGGGGGAAGAGGTGGTGCTTAGCACCAAAAATCGAGAGTGTATTTCGTGTGCTAGGGCTACGTCATATCCCTAAGGAAAAAGGCAGTGATTGGCTAAATTTAGTGTTGTCGTCAATTAATTCAATATCTAGGAGTGAGTTAAAATTGCTGGTGGTACAGGTTTTCGCTGTAATAAATAGTATGTTTCAATAATGTATGTATGTATGTTTTAATAATTTTATGCTAGTATGGTATTGCTACTGGAATTCATGAGAATAAATTTACGTAAATTTTCTGTAATAAGAAATCCTAATACAATTTTGCAACTATTTAAATTTTACGTTAATAGGGTTAGAAATAAGTAAACCTATGTCCATTATCTGCATAATTTAATTCTAGTAGTGGTGAAAGAAAAACTTTGCTATTCAAGAGCGGACTAAACCAATTAATTATAAACTTTTGTCTTTCTATTATTTATCAACCTTTGCTAGGCACAGCAGTTAAAATAAATTTTCTGAAAAAAAAAATGAATCAGATAAGTTTTTAATCATTTAATTTTCGAGCTACATTTTTGGAAAAGACTCTTCAAATATATATATTAAGAGTGATAGTTATGAAACACAGCGCTAAATTGTTCTTTAATTCACCTACTATTTTACTTCTAACCCTAAATTTTTATAACTACATTTATAATTCTTCATTTTAAAATCTGAAATTAGTGTTGAATTAATTTAATAAGAGTCTGAAGCCAGAAAGGCAAAGCGATTTACAAAACTCGAATTGATTTAGCTATTGAATTGTAAAAGTTAATTAAATTTTCTTGAGAAAAAAATTTTTTTTTAAGTAACTAGAAATTTTACTCCCTAACAATTGCAATACGTTTTGATAAATCTTTCTTTATTAAGTTTTTAGACGTCAACAGTTCCTGTAAAAATGCAGATCATTTTGGTTTTAAAACATACAATAATTTTTACTTTATATGCGAATACTTTTTAATCTTAAGGAAGTAGGCGATTACCAGGATTAGAAAAATAATCACCTGCACTTAAAAAAATAAATAAACAAAAGAATATAATTTGAGAGATTAAATTAGAATAATGAAAATGAGAAGCAATTTTACTCATTGATGAGACTTATAACAATTCAAATAAGGAACTGTTTTTACCCTTATTTATTTAGTTTATATTTTTAATTTCATTATGAAGCCTAAGATTTGTACCTAGCAACAAGTAATCTCTCTTTCTTGCTACTTTCGACTGATTTCAAAATAGTCAGCTTTCATAAAAATAGTAATCAGAAATTCAGCTTATTAAATAAATAAAGGTCTCGTGAGGGAAAAAAAAATTCCTACAACAATGGATAAATAGTCAATATGTAAAGTAAAAAATAATAAAAGAAGTGATTAATGATGATATGAATAGTTTCTAGTTTCATGAAAAAAAACTGATATTCTCCTGCCTGATACCGAAAAGTTAAACTACTAGATAAGTTCGCCCTTTCACAAATCATCTTACCATCCGCACATTAAAAGTTGTGCAGACAGCTTTATTTATATATCTGATATATACTGCTATAATTCATCATCTGACAAGATGAATTTTAAAAATATTAATAATTTTTAATAATTTTAAATACTGGTAGATATGCTAATATTGTAATAATATAGTAATGCTTCGATACATGGGTGAAAATTGATTACGATACTATTTTTAAGAGACTTTTATACATCAGCTTTCATCAATGATGATGCAAGGACAACACNAAATCATACAGAAAGTGGTTTTATGGAAAAAGTGGTATAATATATAATCGAAATTAATTAGTTTTTCTACTGTTAGGTCATTCAAAAAGTCTTTGATAGATCAGAAAGTACTTGCTTCTTATAATTCTAGATCTAATCAGAAATAACTAAATCATTGTGGTATCTGAGAATCTTTTAATTCATCCAGATAAATGAAAATACTGAAAAAAGTTTCCCACCAGAATGAATGTCTTTGAAAAAAGGAACTGTCCTCAATTGAGGACACTGGGCGTTAATGATGATATGAATAGTTTCTAGTATCATGAAAAAAACTGATATTCTCCTGATACAGAAAAGTTAAATTACTTAGATAAGCTGGCCCTTTCACAAATCATCTTACCATCCGCACATTAAAAGTTGTGCAGACAGCTTTATTTAAAATAAATATCAGAAGTTTTACTATCATCGGACAAAGACATATAAATTAAAAAAAATTTGATAATTTTTAATAGTTTTAAATACTGGTAGATATGCTAATATTGTAATAATATAGTAATGCTTTGATACATGGGTGAAAATTGATTACGATACTATTTTTAAGAGACTTTTATACATCAGCTTTCATCAATGATGATGCAAGGACAACACGTAACGATATAACACTCCCAATGATAGCCAGATGCAGTTACGATATTTCATATCATCCGTTTCGTTGTTAACGCATAAATAAGAGAGAATTATCAAAATGTTCTGGAATTACAAAAATATTTAACAATTTTAATCTTGCGAACTACATTACATTTTTGAAAATCAAAGTTAATTCACATTATTAGCCATTTTAGTTAAGATCGTCATTACCATATGCAAATTGCGACTGTGGAGGAAGTAGGCGTTACTGTTTAATGTTTTTCAAACCATTTTTAGATGATTCACTGTCAAGGAAATGACGGTGTATGCTTATTGCTCTTTGGATGATTCACTGTCAAAAATAAATAAATGAAAAATATAGGGTATATTTTCCTCTTTACTCCCTATTTGATCATCTATTAAAGCTTTCCATCTTTTCCATTTGTGTTTGACTTCTTCCATGTCTTGCAGATTGCTATTAATTCATGTGTAACCGTCCTTCGCCTACTAGAAAGAAATCTTATTATCAAGTAGAATTATTTTTTTAAATAAGGGAAATTTCTCCTCATGTACTGAAATGTCATAAAATTTTAACCTTGAGAACTATATTATATTTTTGAAAATTAAGTTTTCTTATCGTTTCTCGTGGTTTAACTTTAGATGATATTACCAAACGTTATCTGTTGTTCGTATTGCAGAGTAAAGCAATGATGAGAAAGTAGGCGTTACTATCTAGCGTAAGTTTATTTTCGGACGATTAAGCGCATATAAAATTCATACACATATATATTCTCCTTACTCCAAATTGCAGCATAGGGACTCAATCATGGCTCTCCATCTTCCTTTATTTGTGCATGACTCCATATCTAGCAAATTGCTTTTAATTCATGTGTAACTATTCTTCGCCAAGTTGAAATTAAATATTGTCACAGTGACCTGTGACTATATCTATTCTTTAATTAAAATTTTTAATCAATTGTAATTTTGTTATTTTAGATTTTTTTTCTCCATTTTTTTAATACTGCCAACCACCTTTTAAACTTTATCAATTTTTTCCCTTCTCTTTGCCTATGATGGCTAATTTTTTTTTGTGGATTGAATCCTTTTCTTTTTTTTCATCATCGTTTCAGTTTTGTCTCATTCAAGGTCACCCGTTCTTTTTTTTTCTTTTTTTTTACATATATTTTTTTTCCTTTCTTTTCCTTTATAACCATGAGCTT
>NC_092212.1:4042441-4056593 GCF_043381705.1 Parasteatoda tepidariorum | reverse complement strand
ACTCGTTACTTTTTAAAATAAGAACTTTACTAGTTACTTTTTTTAAAAATACTTGTACTTTTACTCGTTACTTTTTAAAAGTAACGTTGCCATATATGGTGCTGACGCAAAATATCCTCAGTGGTAGACGGTTCGTGGGGCAGAATCCCCTTGCCGTCAGACTGGCCGTGGGAGTTTCTCGTGGTCTTTCTCTCCATGTAACGCAAATATGGGCTAGTTCCATCAAAATGTACTCATCGAAGGCAAATTTCTCCCAATATTTGATACAAGAGTTCCCTTGCCTTTTGAATTGGGTTCAAAATCATAAAGCTACGTAGTTGAACATTAGTAGTCGTAAACGCAAAAATTTTGTCAGCTGTTCAACGACAATTGTAAAATCTCATCCTTTACTTTGTCAATGAAAACGTTAACATTGAAAAAAAAAATGTTTTTTTTTCCAGTATCCGGTGAATGCTGTGGTCCCCATTCCAATTGTACTGTAGGAGTTAATGGAACTGAATGCAATTGCTATTTTGGATTTTACGAAGTAAATAGAACATGCCAACGTAAGTACAAATATGCACTAAACTTTCATATAAATGATGCCTTCTTGTTGTGGATTTACCATTTGAGCTAATAATTTAAGTTTAAGAACATGCTTTTGTATCCATTTTCATATTCTAAGGATATGAGACATTTTTAAAACTAGTATGCATTAATTTGAAATGCTTGAATACATCATCTGGGGGAGAAAAAGGATTCTTCTTTTCTATCTTCTCAGTTGTAAAGGAAACGATATTTTCCCTTTTCTTATTATTTTTCGTAATTAATTGTCAAGAAAATTTTTTTTTTTTAATTCTCACGACTGGAATTTCTTTAGAACTCTATGTTCAATGCAATTTTAGTTTCGATATACAATATGTTTCCTAATTTAAAAGTTTTCAATCTCGATTTGATTAATCAAGACAGAAACTAACGTATTTCCTTCCCCATATGACACTCCACTGGTGAAAGCATGAGAAGTGTTTGCCATAGGGTGAGAAATCTGCTTCACGCCAACTGTAGCCCATTTCGAAGCTATAAATAAAGAACAATTATTATTTCTTATTTTTAATTTAGACTTTGATCCAAAAATATTTTAGCAGATGACCGCAATTATTTTTTGTTTACATTTCACAGTAAACTAACTCCTTACCCATATTGTCGTGTTTTAACTTTTTATTTCATTAAATTGCGAGTGTTTTTTTTTTTTTTTATATATGAAATAAGTATGTGTGTTTTTCGTTGTCGCCCATCCGAGAATGATTATTTTCAAGAGAGCTTATTATATGGGGGATAAATCTCTCGTGTGCCCTTAATAGGGTGGGACGAGGTATCAATAAACAATATGGGGGATAAATAATGAAAATGATAATTTGTTAAATATAGAAATATTATGTATATAGATATGCAAATACAAAAGGTAGAAAGAGATTGTCTCAAAGTTTTTTAGCTATAATGTGCATCTTAGTTTCGTAAATTGCTCTGATAATTTGCACCGAGCTATTAAACGTACAAACATAGCTATTTTCTGACACTAAAAACTTGAAAAATTCATAAACTTTTTTTTTTCTTTTTTGAAAAGAAGAAAATATTTTAATCTGTAAATAATCTATACTATTTTAATCAGGTGTGTATAATTCATTAGAGTTGCAAATTGAATTGAAAGCGAAAATACTGAGAGAAACGTTACTTAACTAGATTTGTGCTAATAATATAAGTTTCAGATACTCGCTGTGTCCCTCAAAATCATGGGATGAAAATGCCTGTTCCAAAATTAGAGTGCGAGTAATTTTTATTAGTCGTCAACAATTTTTGCTTCGCTTTTTGTCTCAGTGAAAGCTGAAGAAAATCTTCAGCTTTTACGTCTCGCAAACCCGAATCTTGTCTTGTTGGTTGGCCGGGGTGCCTGAGGCCGGAACGGCCCTTTACCCCTTCATGAGTTCCTGGAGGTGTTTCCTTCTGGTGCTGTGAATCTAAAATTGAAAGTAGATCAAGCCTGAATTCCAGGATTGCCAAATAATACGCTTTTTGCTGAATATTTATAAAGCGGTAGACATTTAAAATCGAAAGCTTACGGAATTTTTAAGATTTTTGTAACATTTTTGAAAGCCTCACCGTGAAAATACTGGAACAAAAACAGAAATACGGGAACTTAAGCTCCTCCCTCTCCACCTAGTCATCTTGCCAGATAATGGAAATCAAAATCAAGAATCTTCAATATCAAGAGACTGTTAGATACTCCTGTTAAGATAGAGAGATTTCGTGGCGGGCCCCACGAAATACAGTGCTTCCGATGTCAAAATTTCGGACACACACAAAAGTCAGATGCACAGCTGAGCCTGCTTCTATGAAGCGTGCCAATGCACATTCAAGTGCACAAAACCAACAAGTGAGCCTGCGATGTGTGTAAACTGCCTGGGTGTGCACCCAACCTTTCTTTCGGGCTGCGGCGCAAGAGCTAAAGGAAAATCCAGAGGACGATCCACCAAGCCTACAAAAGCCTCGGACAAAGCCACCAGATTCTTCCTGTTATTTAAAGAACTGCAGCAACTTCTCAAAGATCCAGATCTCCTGAATTTACTCCGATCTCTGCTTACCGACAAGTTATAGACTCAGAGATCTCCTCAAAGCCCATAGGGGCCGTTCAAAAAGTACGTACATCCCGAAGGGGGGAGGAGGGGATTTGCTATTTAGTACTGTTTTGTACGATGGGGAGGGGGGGAGGTATTATACAAAGTACGTACGTTATAAGCATACACCAAATTTAAGTTTGACTTTTTCCTACACACTCCTTAAATAAATATTAAATTTTATTAAAAACATAATTATTTTAATTTTTATGAAAAAGGGGGGTAGACTAATAAAATGTACGTACTCTAGGGGGNGGGGGGGGAGTAAAACCTTTTGTACGGTAATGTACGAAAGGGGAGGAGGGAGTTACAATTTCTCCATTTTTGTGTGCGTACTTTTTAAACGGCCCCCAACATGTTCTTCAAGACGTCCACAGCCATCCTGCGGAAAATTCTTCTTTTCATTTTAAAGTCACTAGTCATCGTTGCCCTAGGGCTATATATTACAGATGAAGAAGTGAGGTGCCGTGGGCAGGTACTTCGGAAAAACTCATATCCAAAATTCACTATATTTTTAAGTACACATTCTAACATTTAATTGTAGAAGTCTTCTGAGTTCATTGAAACGTTTTTTTCAACATCGTTTGATGCTGATTTTCGTATAGTTTAATTTTGCTCAACCAGAGGCTCTAACTATTTAAGGTTTTTGTGATTTTTTACTCCAGTGGGAATGAACTGAAGCAGTTTTTGTAAGAATTTGTTAGATTTGTCTGTAATACCTTTAC
Source organism: Parasteatoda tepidariorum (assembly GCF_043381705.1). NCBI lineage: Eukaryota > Metazoa > Arthropoda > Arachnida > Araneae > Theridiidae > Parasteatoda > Parasteatoda tepidariorum. Next base: position 4,053,217 of record NC_092212.1, on the reverse strand, counting down.
ACATTGGTATATTTGAATGTGCATAAGTGGGCCGAAGGACTTAAAATATGCTTTTACCTCTAATTCAATAATACATTAGCCTACCACTACTAGAGAAGATATTTTCTGAAACTCTTTTTACTTCTCACCCCTAAGGATTTTTAAAAATAATTATTTTTTCAAATTATTAGCGGCACGCACGGCATTTAGTTTGATAATTATTCTTTTTTCATTTTGTAAATTTTATACATATTTTAACTCCTTCTTTCTTCGTGCTATTTCTTATTTCTATCAGTATGAATTACGTCATTAAATAAGAATGAAATCAGTTCTTGAACAATAATAGTTGTTTTGCCCTCTAATATCTGAATTGGATATAAGAAAAGTAACGCCTACCTTCAATTCAAAACATTTACTGTTGTTATTTCCCAGTAATATAATAAATGTTATTTTATTCATTTATTACAATGCAGGAATAAATGAATAAAAAAACATTTACTTCAATCAGCATCGATTCAGTGATTAAATAAGAATAAAGTCAGTTGCGTTATGCCGTGATAGTTAATTCATTTAGCATTCTCATTTATGAATTTTATAAATTATACGTAACGTCTACTCCCAAAGGAAAGCATTTTTGTTTCTTCAAAAAAGTAAATAAAATTTCTTTTCTAACAGTGTGAAGTAAATGAAAACGAAGTCAGTTTTTAAACAATGATAGTTATTTCATGATGCGTTCTCACTTCTGAATAGGATATAGGAAAAGTTACACCTACCTCAAAATGAAAACAATGCTTAAACATAGAAAATAACTTACATAAGTGGGCGTTACCATTGTCAACGCACTCTGTAAGCAAAAGCCGGAACACGGTATTCGAGATACGGTGTGAATCTACTAAAATCAAAATCGCTTTTACTTTTTGCCACCCATCCCGAGAGTGATTTACTCTCAAGATGGCTTATTTAATTAATAAAAGAAATTGGCCAAGACTCTACTCTACTATAAAAATTAGAAATGTACTAAATATAGATATGAAAATACAAGTGGTACAAAAAGATTATTTGAAAGAAGTTATTTTTTTGTTAGATTATAATGTGCCATAAAAGTTTCGCAAATAGTTCTGACCATTTCCCGGAACTATTTTAAATACAAATATTGCAATTTTCGGATACTGGGAACGGGAACTTGAAAAATCCATTAGTTGCTTATTTTTGCTAAGAAGAAAATATTAATATATTCTATAATATTTAAATCGGGGTATAAAATATTAGAGCTAAAAATTGGATTGAAAATGNTTTTTTTCAACATCGTTTGATGCTGATTTTCGTATAGTTTAATTTTGCTCAACCAGAGGCTCTAACTATTTAAGGTTTTTGTGATTTTTTACTCCAGTGGGAATGAACTGAAGCAGTTTTTGTAAGAATTTGTTAGATTTGTCTGTAATACCTTTACACATTGGTATATTTGAATGTGCATAAGTGGGCCGAAGGACTTAAAATATGCTTTTACCTCTAATTCAATAATACATTAGCCTACCACTACTAGAGAAGATATTTTCTGAAACTCTTTTTACTTCTCACCCCTGAGGATTTTTAAAAATAATTATTTTTTCAAATTATTAGCGGCACGGCATTTAGTTTGATAATTATTCTTTTTTCATTTTGTAAATTTTATACATATTTTAACTCCTTCTTTCTTCGCGCTATTTCTTATTTCTATCAGTATGAATTACGTCATTAAATAAGAATGAAATCAGTTCTTGAACAATAATAGTTGTTTCTTTGCCTTCTGATATCGGAATTGGATATAAGAAAAGTAACGCCTACCTTCAATTCAAAACATTTACTGTTGTTATTTCCCAGTAATATAATAAATGTTATTTTATTCATTTATTACAATGCAGGAATAAATGAATAAAATAACATTTACTTCAATCAGCATCAATTCAATGATTAAATAAGAATAAAGTCAGTTGCGTTATGCCGTGATAAAGTTAATTCATTTAGCATTCTCATTTATAAATTATACGTAACGTCTACTCCCAAAGGAAAGCATTTTTGCTTCTTCAAAAAAGTGAAAAAGGAAAGGTTGAAAAAGTGAATAAAATTTCTTTTCTAACAGTGTGAAGCAAATGAAAACGAAGTCAGTTTTTAAACAATGATAGTTATTTCATGATGCGTTCTCACTTTTGAATAGGTTATAAGAAAAGTTACACCTACCTCAAAATGAAAACAATGCTTAAACATAGAAAATAACTTACATAAGTGGGCGTTACCATTGTCAACGCACTCTGTAAGCAAAAGCCGGAACACGGTATTCGAGATACGGTGCGAATCTACTAAAACTAAAATCGCTTTTACTTTTTGCCACCCATCCCGAGAGTGATTACTCTCAAGAGGGTTTATTTAAATAAAGGTATGAACATATTAAAGAGAAAACTAACATTCTATAAAAACAATTAGAAATGTACTAAATATAGATAGGAAAATACAAGTGGTACAAAAAGATTATTTGAAAGATGTTATTTTTTTGTTAAATTATAATGTGCATAAAAGTTTCGCAAATAGTTCTGACCATTTCCCGGAACTATTTTAAATACAAATATTGCAATTTTAGGATAATGGGAACTTGAAAAATTCATTAATTGCTTGTTTTGCTAAGAAGAAAATATTAATATATTCTATAATATTTAAATCGGGGTATAAAATATTAGAGCTAAAAATTGGATTGAAAATGAAATGACTGAGTGGGCGTTACTTAACTAGATTGGTGCTAATAACATAAGTTTTAGATATTCGTTGTGTCCAGATATTCGTTGTGTGGGTTTAAAAATGCCTGCTCCAAAATTAGAGTGAGAGTAAAAATATTTTCATTAGTTCACACTATAATTCTGTGAGTTATTTTATTCAATTGATTACTTTTCATTTTGTAATCAAATGTCCAAAAGAGCTCATTTAATATAAAACAATGAGTTTTTTAAAATACACTTTTAAAGAAAACTTTTAACACCCGTGTATAAAACAAATTTAGTAATGCATTGTGTCGATAATTCGCGTAGCACAAATTTCGGAGAAAAATATCGAAATTGTTGTTTGAAATTTTTTGTTTAGAAATACATAGTTTGTTCTAAAACGTCTGAAACGCCTACTTTTACGCTTAAAATCTTAAGGGGACGTGTTCCGTTCTATACAGATTTGAAAGTTTAAATACACTCATGAAAATACTTAAAAGAGAGGTAAGCTTTTATTTAAAAAATTAATAAATAACAAGAACAAAATAAGAACAGCTGTACGTAAATAAGGTATATAATGATCTCTTCGCGGATACCTCTGCCAAACGCTATAAGTTTCGAGAAATGTGATGCCATCTCATTAGAAACAGTTCAGACAGAGAACAGTTGTTCACCAATTCCATGAAAGGCCGCAAAAGGGCAACAACGCAAGTTCAAGATAGATAATGTTTTGATCATTATTTTTGTAGGGCATGGGTTAAAAAAAAGAAACGAAAAAGCTTATAAATAACAAATATTATTATGCCCACTACTGACCAAGGAAAAATCATAACACTAAATCATTAAAATCATAAGTACTTTGATAAATTCCCGAACCGTGTTAATTCATGACAAATATATTAAAACCCAATTGCAAATAAAAAACACGATCTATGTTCAATAAAATGTCAAATATTGATTCAGTAAAAATGAAATATAAATGTAGTAATGAAATTAGTTTTTAGTGTATTAAAACTTTGCAACCTTTTTTTTCTTTCCCTTAAGTGTAGAGACATTCCGAATTATTAAATCAAATGTTCTCAAAACAGATGTGATCATAACATCTGTTTTTCCGTATTTCAATCTATTTTATATTTCAATTCTCGCAGTAATTATATAATCTTGAGTTTTTATTAAGTAAAATTTTATTTTTACGAAAATATTAGTTCTAAGCATCTGGAAAAGTGATCAATTTAATAATACGTATGTATTAATTACATAATTTAATTTCTCTTTTTTTATCAAATAAGAAAAGAAAATGAGATATCAAAAAAATGGTATATTTCTGATTCAATGTTAATTCTCTTTGCCCTTGAACGGAAGATAAAATAATTTAAAAATAAATATTTAATTATGTAGAGAATTGTCTAATTTGCTTTCTTACCCAAAAGAAAATTAATTAAATATTTTGTAGCATGTATATTTTTGTTGTGAAGAAATCCCTTCAGTCAAAGGAAATTATGTATAAATAAAAAAAGACACATACCCACATTTTCGAATCTACAATCTACGAAGATCAACGTGGGGGGGGGGGTACTTTCCCCCTTACGTGCGAGTGAAGCGGGTTTAAGACGAGAAATCCACATATTTGTTTCTTTTCCCAGAATTCTCCACATCGAACATTCTAATGGTTCAGTTTTGAACGAAGATGGGGAAATAGAAGCACTTTGTCTCGCTAAGCTTTGAAATTTTATTCGTTTAAAAAGATCAAAAGTACTAATAAAAATGTAATGATACGATAACTTAGATCTAGAATTCACCTTCAATGAAAAATATGTTTTAAAAATTCAGATTTTTCCACTAAATTGAAGGGGAAAAAAAACAGAATTTTAATTGCTTCATGTTCATAATAAAATTAAAACAATCCTTAATATCTCCACAAAGAAAAAATCGAAGAATTATTGAATAATAATAATGAAATAAACTTCACATTTTGTCCCCTGTATACATGTATTAAACTCACTTTATTTTTTATTTGAAAATTTTTATTTAATGTGAAACAGAATTTTTTGACTGAAATAATTTTATGATGGAAAAATTGGAAACGGCAACTGGTGCAAATTATATTTAAGATTACGAAAATTAAAAATGTGTCAATGGCGATTTCATGAATATTTTTTAAACTATTTATAAACATCATAATGTAAACATTGAACTAATTATGCAACATTAAACATAGAATAAATTTTAAAAAAAGAGATGGAATTTGGCAACCCTGTATACGTTGTGTCTCTTTAAGCTGGAAACGAGTTTTATATCTGAAACCCAGAACACGATTTATTTTTACTAAAACAGTAATACGAAAGGGCGGTGCTCATCGACTAAGTGTAAGTGTTGAATCGCTGTTCTTGCCGTCAATCCGAGAGTGATTATTCTCAAAATGCTTTTTTTATTTCTGTCACTTGTGTAAATGAGAGTCTTAACACAGTTAAATTTATACCGTGAGAGAAATATAAAAAACGAAAAGAAATAGAAACTACAGTGCGTACCGACTAAGTTTAGAGTCACTCATCCGAGAGTAATTCCTCTCGAGAGAGCTTGTTGAAGAAAAAAAGGGGATAAATAATAAGTGATAAGATAAATATACAAATATCATAAATATAGATATGTAAATAAAAGTGGTAAGAAATTTTTTTTTAAAAGTCATTATTTTTTTTTGGATTATAATGTGCATCATAGTTTCACAATCATTTTCAGTAGCTATTATACGCACAAACATAACTATTTTTTGATAATTGGGGCATAAAATAATAGAGTTGCAAATCAGATTGAGCCAGCAAATAAAGGAGGGAATACTTACATCTGAAAAACGCCTACTTTCCACTTGGAGTCATAAGAGGAAGCATTCCATGCAGCTTAAATACACAGATGAACAACAAGACAACTTAAATGATATAAATTAAATATGTAACACAGTTAAATTTGAATGTTTTTCATGCATGATATGCTTACAAAAATGGTGCTCTGAGTTCTTTAAATAGGATAACAATTCAATTTAGTAACAAATACCAGTCATTATTAGAAATTAAAATAACGAAAGCTGTTAATAGAAGAAGTAATCATGTTTTGCTAACAAAAAAGTAATATACATTCCAGGTGCTTCATACTATGTGCATTCTGATCCAGTCAAATTATAATTGGGTATACTATAGCCTACGTCACAGGTTGTGTTATTCCTACTAAATTTAACCCATGAACAGCATTTTCTGCAAGCCTAACTTCAAGCCACAAATAAACAAACGAAGTGTTTGATCGTTTAAATAGCTGCTCGCCAGATTTTATTGCATTATAAAGAAAAGTAATTGATATTCGATTTTTGATTAATAATTGATTTATGTGGATAGTGGCATAGAATTTAGCATTGCGTCATGGTAAATGTTATTCCTACTAAGTGGAAGTAGTTGTGTTTCTTTTATACCCAATTCTCACGGTATTATAAACTAATTGAAAACTTCAAAACAAATAATTGCAACCGATTATAACAATTGCTGATGCTGATATAGCAATTGAATTGCTATTTATTTTTTTAATCGCTAAAAAACCATCAGTGACTAAAAAAAAAATTATTCTTTTAGATATTTATATGGCACTTTCCTTGCATTAAATAAAAAGACTAACTTTCTTTTGTAATTTTTAAAAAAAAATATTAATACATTTGTATAAATTGTGTTGCAAAGAAAAATTTGATAAGAATCAAACTGACTATTTTTCTAAATTTGTACAATGTGCAAAACAAAAAAGTGAACAATAGTCATGCATGCTTCATCCAACCATGATCAGAAAGTCTAAACACTTTTTTTTTATAAGTAGTCTGCTCAGATAATTTAAAAGGTGAACCAGTTGTGCACGCGAACCCAATTTCCGTTTAAAAAGTAACAGTCGTATCGGTTGGCCGGGTTGCCTGAGGCTTTAATGGCCCTTTACCTCTTCATCATCAGGTGAGGATCGCTGAGGTGTAAGCCTTCTGATCCTTGTTGCCTAAAAATAAAAGTAGGAATTAATAAATGGGCACATTACCCGTGTAATTGTCATCAAAAGTGACGAATTTTGAGAGTACATAAATCTGATAACTAATACATAAATAATTAAATATATACTCACACAGATATAAAATGCCAAAAATAATCAAAATGTATACTTCCTGTACGAAGTTTGTTCGTATAACAAGACAACACGAGCACGTTTCAACCACTTACCACAACAAATAAGCATCATATTACAACATAGATCATAATGTATCACTTATAGCTTTTATCTAACAAAAAGATTAGTCTTCTTAGAAATCAAATAGATTTCAGTCAACGTATTTCATACATTTACATTTCCCAATATTCATATACTTATAGTACCAATCAGATAGATATGACCTTAGTTAACGCATTATATACATTTATTTTCTCCGTATTCATATCGAATATCGTCATATTATTAGCACTATAAAATATTATTTTCACTATGTACGCTCCATTCTGTTAATTCTCAAATGGTCATTGTTGCATCACTCGTTAAAAAAAGTTTGCAACTGGCCCCAGGAAGGCGTCCTCCATGAGGTTTTCAAAGTCAAAAATCTATTTAAAGTTTGCAGTTTAAAAAGTACTTGACGAGACTAGATAGGTGGTGGTAATTGCACAAAAAAGTTGGTGAACAAAACCATAGCATTGTATTGTAGGTTTGTTTATTACGTTTTCACGTAAAAACTGAGCAACAAATCTCCCGCATCTTGTACGCAAATAAAATTGGAGGTCTAGCTAGCTAAAGAGTTGACACACTTGCCAGGCTACAATTTACTGCGGAATAATACTTTTTTGTTACAAAACAAAACTTTACACGCAAGGAAAATAAAAACATACGCGGGTGGAGCTGCAGGCAAACTGCTAGTTTATGATAAATCAGTTTCGTATATCAAAAAATAATCCTAATAACTTGAATTTTAATGCAATTTTTACTTCCTAGCTACTTTTATAAATTATGTGGGATATAGATAGATATATGTCCTTATATTATGTAAGTAAACAGGTAATGTTGATTATTCCATTCATGAAATGCCAAAATTGAAAATCACGACCTACTTATATGAGATCCACTATCTTTGACCCCCATTTTCATTTCATGAACCCCCAATTCTTTTTTTACTTGACATGGACCCCTTGCAGGTTGCCGGTTTGTAATCTAATTGTAAATCGGTAATTGCTTTTAAATCCTCCATGGCTTCCTTCCTTATGTCTTCCTTTAACGCTGGAGGATCAGTAGTCGGTTCAAGGTTGGAACGGAAACCCTTCCCTCCGGATGATTGCTGTTCCTTGGCATAAAGTACTGTAGTATATTGATCCGAAAGACACGGTTTCCAGTAGAGCACCGAAGTCAAACATTACTGGATGCGGACAGTCAGCGAGTGGGTGATCACTCTGATCAGCCTGCGTATGGGCCGAAAGCGCGCAGTATCGGTCCACGTTAAGCTGTTCTACTCGACTTCACACTCAGGTCGTCGGGCCACCAAAGCACCATCAGATGCCACCGGGGTGCAGAGGATCAACATTGCGATGACGTCTTCGGATCATCCTCAGAGATGTTACCCAAACCGTAGCCCATTGTACAACTCTACTTCAACGTACCTACCAACCTAAGTCTAAGTTTATCATCTCACATCAGTGCATTTAACATCTTCCATGCACCTATAAATTCTTCATTAAGAGAGTGCGCATTATTGACCAGTACGTTTTCGTTCCCATATTTTGTTTCCCATTGTTTTCTCAAAGCAGGAAGTGTTTGCAAAGTTTAAACAGTTGGTATATATTTGCTACTATGAACACCTTGTTCTCTAGATAACAAATCTCCTTGTTCTCTAGACAACATTGTTCTCTCAAAACAATAAGAGTTTGCACAGTTTAATTAACTGGTATATCGCTGTCACCATAAAGACCTTTAACTAGAAAGTGAAAAAAAGGGCATCTAGGCTCTTTTAATTTAAGTTGTATGTTTACTTTCAGTATGTTATACATGAAAGACAATACAACATTAACGATGCATTTATTTAATACATTTTCATAATGTTTTTTCCCCTTGATTTATAGTTTGTGATTGTGGAGCGAATGGTTTTTGTGAGGTGGTACTGAAAACTACGAAAAGGTGCACATGCTATGAATCCTTTCATGAAATTAGTGGAAAATGTGTGGGTAAGTAGTTTTAATTATGATTGTTCATAATCTAAATTAATATAGAGCTTAATATATATTAAATATTGTAGTGTTTACAATAGGGGGCACGATGCTTAAATATTTTTAGTAATTATGAAAAAATCAAAACGAATAAAACTATTTTATCCTGTTTGTAATAATCACAATTTTTGATAACTCACATTACAAGGATAAAAATTTTCGTAATAATCACAATGTGGTACTATTTTATCCTATTCGTAATCATCACTATTTTTGATAACTCTGGCTGAAAGGATAAAACATTTCGTAATCATCATAATATTTTATAAATTCCACTTCAAGGATAAAAAATTTCATATCTCGAAATTTAGTTAAAAAGTATAATAGTTTACAATAATAGTTATAAAACGAATAATAGTTTACAATAATAGTTATAAAAAAATAATAGTACAGTATATTTTTTTAATTAAACTTTCTTTTAATAAAATTGCCATATAAAAAAGAAGACAGCTTTTAAGTTCGGTGCAAATAGCATTTAACTAATTTACAGCATTTTTCTTGTTTTAAAAACTGATATCAAAATAGTTGATGTTAAAAACCGTATTTGCATGGTGGATGGAGGATTTATATATTGTACTTTTTGCACAAGCTTTCGATAATTACTTAAGAAATTGAACACTTTTTCATCTTCTTTGTGGTTTGAGCTTTAAGTTTAAAATCAACATATATTTATATATATATATATATATGGCTCAAATCAGCTTTCATAATTTCTCCAATCGTCAGTACAGATTATTCAATCTATCACTTAAAATTGAACCTATAGACGAGCGTAAAAGATATGTTACAAGATTTAAATTCTTTGATAAGTGTAGAATGCGTTGAAAATGACTACGCGTGCTCAATAAAAATGACGATAATGTCATAAAAAATTAAACATTTTTTAAATCGTTATTACTTTTGCTAAAATATTGAATGTTTAAATAGTGAATGTTATGTTTGGACTGGAAGAAGACATGGTCTTGTTATGATTTTATTAAAAACCACTGTTTTTTTTTCTTTCCCAAAATATTGCGTGTTCTAACCTTCCTGTAACGATGATGCTTTGGTTAAAAACGGTTACTAAGCCTTTGGTGACGTCACATTCTAACGTTCCCCGGAAACAACATAAGACTATTATGAGAGATACAATTCTCGTAACAACGTTACCGTGTGCGGAAGATATGAGAGATTAACGTCTCAACAGGGGTCACTGTGTGACAAAACTGAATATTTAAGTTTCCTCAGTGTCACCGTGTGACGAAGATGTAAAATAAAAGTTATAAATGTATTGTTTTTGTATCCTTAATTTAAAGGTATTTACCTGTACTGCTTGTGATATAAGAGCTTTAAATTAAGATAATTGTTTTTTCCCCCATCATTATTATAACGTAATTCTGCGCTACGTTTTAAGATGAATTTATTTAAAAAGGCGTCCAATCTTATTAACACTAGGCTTAGGGGACACGTCATTTTGACGGAGTTCGACTTTCGTAAGGAAAATTATAAAACCTGTTTGAATTTTTATTTTATCTCTTGTAATGACTTTTAACCATTGATCGAAGTAAATATATATTAAATGCTATTTACCTCAAAAGCGTTGAAATATTGAAATTCTCTATGTGGTATACCTATTTCTACGGATATGCGTCAATTTGACGGGATCATAATTTAGACAAAAGTTTAAGTAAACAAGCAATTATCACATCGATAATAAATAGGAATGTACCGACAATACTTCGATTCGTTATCTCAAATAAAACACGTGATAAACAACTGTTGCCGATAAGCAATAATAAAAAGAACAAACGCAGAATGTCAATTGATGTCAGAGT
>NC_092212.1:4037071-4040868 GCF_043381705.1 Parasteatoda tepidariorum | reverse complement strand
CGTTACAAATACTTGTACTTTTTCCCTAAAAAAGTAACGAAAGTACAAGTAAAAGTACTAAATTTAAAAAGTAACGAAGTACAAGTAAAAGTACGTACTTTTTACTTGTACCGGCGGTACAAGTAACGAAAGTAAAAGTACTGCCATATATGGACGTAAGAGTTGCAAAATTTATGAGCTTATAGCTGTTATGAACTTATAGCCGTTAAACTATTAAAAGTCAGTTTTTCAAAACTTGGTTCTATTTCAGCAGATAGGGTAATGAAAGTCAACTTTGGCAAAATAGCGTTTTTTAACATATTACTGCTTGCTTTATTTAGAAAAACTGGGCATCTAGGGCGCGCAGCGGCCCCTATCCCATGCATCATGAAATTAAGTACATTGAGGTAAAAATATTTTCAATTTAGCAAGATTGGACTTTTTTTATATTAACTTTTTATTAACTTTTATTATTTACTACCATATTTACTACCATTAATAATTTTATTATTTACTACCATATATACTACCATTAATAACTTTATTATTTACTACCATATTTACTACCATTAATAATTTTATTATTTTTATCATTATTCACTACCATTAAATTTTCAGCCCTCCCTCAGATGGCCCCATGGAAAATTGTTGTAATCGTCATTTCAGTCATTATTTTATTGATTTTCTTAGTTATAGCAACACTTCTAATCAAGAAGCCGTAAGTATATCAGGAAACTTGATCTATTTGTGCAAAATACAATCAATCTGATCAATGTTTAACTATTGTCTGTAAATCGAATTGTATTATCTGTAAATCGAGTGTTTTATCTATTTATACATAATAATTATTTTACTGATCACCTGAGTGTAAGTATTAAATATCAAGACATTACACTCATTGAATTCAGAAAAAATGAACAGTTAAAATTATTTTAATGTAGTAAAAGCTTGATAAGACGAGTATCACATACTTCCGCAAAATAGAGAAATTTCCAAGTCTCCGTTATAATACTAACATTAAAGATATAAAAATCGGTTGCGTATAACGAGTTAAATTATGAACCTATTATGCCAAAATTGTTTTTAGGAAAATGCATATGTTGGCTGTTTTACATGGTTTTTCGGAAAAGTTTCGCCAAGGAGAATAAAAGAGCCACAGTTTAAGTGTCTTACTCTTGAAGCAAAGCTATAATTTTAAAGAATGCCATCTTGTGTGAAGAATTATCTGGTGGATGGCTGGTCGACACGAATTTCGCACACGGCTCGCACCGACCACAGTGCTGACGTAAAAATTCTCACTTGTAAACAGATTATAAGTTAGAGCCTCCATGCCGCAAGGCTTTCCGTTAGTGGGTTTCGTCATTTTTTCTTAATGGGACGCAAATGCGGGCTAGTTCCATCAAAAAGAAACCATGTGAAAGTCCAGCAAATTTCTCCCACTATCTGATCCAGAAGTTCCTTTGTCTTCAGGATTAGATTCAAAATTACAAGGCTACGGAGTTGAACATTAGTTACAGTAAAGTTAAAAATTAGACCGGACGTTCGACAACGATTATAAATAAGTAAATAAATAAAAGAAAGAAAACGGCAGACAAGAAAGAAACGGCATATATATATATATATATATATATATATATATATCCTAGCTAAATATTACCAACAAACCGTAATAGTTGGCGCCTCCTTCAAAAGAGGAATAAGTAGAAAGCTTTTAAAATATGAAGTAAGTTCGCATTAAAAAAGAATTTTTACATTCTAAAAACAAAAATTTAGTCTTCTTAATTATCAGAAAATTTTAAGAATATTTCATTTTTGTCTAACTGAAATAAAATTGGAAAATTGATATTTANATATATATATGTCTACAAACCTATATGTTCTTTATAATTTTGTACATTCCTACGAAAAAGTTAATTTATAAATAAGTAAACTAAACGAAAAATATCATTTTGGAAACCAACTAAAGCTTTCGAAACAAAATTAATTTCAGATTTGAAAACTCCACACTAGAATTTAGTGAAATCAAATACTTCTATACATACTCCAAAAAATTTATTTTCCTGTAATGTATTTAGTATTATTTAGTACTGTTTTAGTATTATAATGATATTTAATATTATAATGTTATTTAGTATTATAATGATTATACCAGCAGTTATAATGATATTATTGATATTATTGATATAATGATATTATTTTATTGCAGAGATTGGGTAGAAAACTTCTTCCAAAGGAATTAACCATAAGTTCTATCAAGTATAAGGATTCGTTGTACCTCCTATGATGTCTCACTTTATATTGGTGTTTAGATCCATGACTGTTGTTGTTATCGAAGAAATAAAACAATTTTGGTTGCATTATAAAAATCAAATTCGAAATCTTCTTGCCATGCAAAGACATGTCATCTGGCTTACGAAGTCTACTTCTTTAGATCTTTGGAAGACAAAGTTCTCTCTTACGCTGTTCAGACTTACACAAAATGTAATGTTTTGTTTAGAATGTCAGAGAAATATCCTGCTATAAAGTTCCAGCACGTAATGGATACTTTAGATCTCCGGCTACTCTTGATTCAGGGTAATTTGATCCAATACAATCATTAAATAATGTAAAACAATCCAATAATAAAAAAGCAGCTTGATTTATAATACAGAGCGAGTCTTAATGATTTACCCAGTTTAAACAGACTTCATTTATGGAAGATAAGATATATACACTCTAAGAATGTTCACTCTGCACACGTCCCTACAGTAAACCATGTGTTCGATAAAATGTTTATACCAATGCCAGTCATTACAGCAGAGATGACCACCACTACATATAAATAATTACAATAAATATATAAAAGTATAATAATCCTTGCGCAAGCGAATTTCAACGGGATCAAAATATAAATATATTTTTCAGTCAAATTGTTTTTTGTTAATTGTATTACAACCACTCTGAAAATCCATTCTCGGAAAGAGTGAAAGTTGGCAGGTATGCAGATATTTCCTCAACAGCTACTTCAGTTTACTACTCTTAACTTATGGATACTTCTGAGGAGAGGAAATGACTATTACGATGATCCTCGATTCGGGAGTATACCATTCACAAGATTACCCTAGTTGTTCTTTAAGCCGCCAATTTCCTAATGCCTAACGCCAAAAGTCTTAGTTGCCCAAGGGCTTATTCGTCAGACGAAAAAGGCAGATGCCCGCTCCGCCGGCAGGAACTTCGCAGAAATCTTTATCAAGTCAAGTCAAGCCAAGGATAAAGTAGATATTGTTGAATAGTTTTAAAAATAATAAGTTAACTCCTCCCGAAAACCCAGTTATAACTGAAATGGTTTTGCTAACAGCCTTTCCTCTTTTCCGTCCTGCTTTTACCCCTGGTTGCGATGTGTTCTTGCTGTATTGTTTGCATCAGGGTTAAATAAATTTGTACGATTGTGAAGGGGGAAGTTTATGTATCCTCAATACTAGGATTGGGCGATATTAGAAATTATATATCGTGATATATCGTCAGTTTTGCATCGCGATATAGCGATGTATCGCTTAAATTTTCAAAAAAGATTCATTTACTTTAAGGCACAGAAAGTCAGATTTCTATCAAGACTTCATACGCATATTGATTTAAATCAATTTATAAATTTGAAAATATATATGTTTTGCTAAAGAAAGATATTAAATAAATTGACTAAGATGTACAAATCTTACTTAAAATATTTATTGAAAAAATGTGTGTAGATACAGAATGAAATATTTGCACTTCTTTATCGTTTATAAGGTATAAGCAGTCTTAATTTAAGTTAACCCCTAAAACACCCTTAATGAAAAAAA
>NC_092212.1:4000117-4036878 GCF_043381705.1 Parasteatoda tepidariorum | reverse complement strand
CACAATATTAAAACCAGGGACGCATTTCTTTTGAAGCCAAAGCTTCTCTGTGGATCATGCAATGTGTCCAGACGCATGGAGGCGATTTTTTACAAGTTTACAAGTGCTTGTATACTTTCGAACCTTCCGGATATTGAACGAGCACCATCGGTGCATATTCCGATGCAATTTTTGCATTCTATGTTTGCCTCATTCATAACTTCATTTGAAATAGCAAATAATGCTAGCGCTGTTGTTTTGAGTTCTATTGATTTGCAGAAAAGTAGTTTTACTACTGACATATTATCACAAAATCAAACATAGACAATTAAATGAGCATCTTTATTGTGCTTCATCAAACTGTATTGAAAATATTTTGTCACGCAACATGGAGAAAAGCTGACACTGCATTTTCAGCTGTATCACCAATTCGAGGAGCAACAGTATCGTTTGAAAGAGGACGGTAATTCTTTTGAGAAATTAACTCCCAACATAGTTTCTGCAATCTCAATTGCTGCTGGCTTTTACTTTACTTTTGTTTTGGCAGTTAGTTAAAAATATTTTAAAGACAGAATTCAAAATACTCAATATACATTATTGTTATATACATTTTACTGTAGGTGGGGGGCGCGATGAAAATTATGATTGAAAACTGGGCCGCGAATACTGAAAAGTTGAGAACCGCTGTCTTACGCTGTTCAGACTTACACAAAATGTAATGTTTTGTTTGGAACAACAGAAGAATATTCTGCAATAAAGTTCTAGCACGTAATGAATAGTTTAGAACTCCGGCTACGTTTGATTCAGGGTAATCTGATCTAATAATGCCTCATTCATCAAATAATTTAAAACAATCCAATAATGAAAAAGCAGCTTGATTTATAATACAGAGCAAGTCTAAATGATTTACCCAGTTTAAACACACTTCAATTCTGGAAGATAAGATATATACACTCTAAGAACGTTCACTCAGCACACGTCCCTACAGTAAACCGCGTGTTCGATAACATCTCTATAATAATGCCAGTCATTGCAGTTGCGATTTGTTCTTGCTGTGTCGTTTGCATCAGGTTTAAATAAATTTGTACGCTTGTGAATTAGACAGTGTATGTACTCTCAGTGCTAGCTTGTAAAGGAGAAAGTTTATGTAACCGCAATACCTGCTTGTGATGGAAGAAGTTTGTGTATCCTCAACTGGAGAAGAAGGAAGTTTATGAACTCCCAATGCCTACTTGTGAAGGAGGAAGTTTATGTATCTTTAATGCCAACTTTTGAAGGAAGAAGTTTATGTACCCTCAATGCCAAGTTGGAAAGGAGAAAGTTTATGTAGCCTCAATGCCAACTTATGAAGGAGAAAGTTTATGTGTTGCAATACCTTCATCGCTTTGGATGTGACGTACTTAGAAACAAGCTATTGAACGTATGAACGGAGTTATTCACCATTGCCTTCCAATCTGAACAACATTGAACATTGTAATATGTATGAGTGTATATACAGAGTGTCCAGCTGAAGAATCACTAATTTTGAACCTGAAGAATGACTAATTAGAAATCTAAGGATTTTTTTGCAGTTATTCTTAGAAACAAGCTGTACAATTTGTAAATTAAAAATATAGGATTTTTTGTAGCTATTTTTCTTTTAAAACATGATTTTTTAAAAATTCTAATCAGAGTTATAAAACTTAAAAACGATAAATTATTTTTGATTATAAGCAAAGTGTTGACAACATGTTTCACTGTGATCTATAGATTTTTTGATGAAGTAAATAAATAAATATATGTACTAAAAAAATTGCCGTCTGATTAAAGTTTTTATTTCAGAGAAATGTTATTTTTGATTGTCTGTTTTTTTATTTCACATAAAATCCCTTTTCCCAATATTTGTTTGAGATTAAAAATACCTTTTAGTGTCGACTATCTATGAATAAACATGCAAAAAATTTAACGAAATAAAAAAACTCTTTTAAGTGTGTCTACTTTCCTGTTTAATGGATTTATGCTTGCTTGAGTTTTGCAGTTAACTCTTGTGATAGAATCCAAAGCAGGTTTTTGTTTCATATCCAATTTACACAATCTGATTGATTCTCTGTTTTAAGTTGATCAATGCCATGATTCTAATCATCATGACCAACATAACGAGATTTTTTATTTTATTTTTGGATCAAAAATCATCTGATTAAATTTACTAAGAGAGTTTAAGGTGAAGTAGAAAATGCCAAGCCATCTTTGAATTTGCGAAAACATTTATTAAGCAAGGGAAAAATACCAAAACAACTTAAAATATTTGAAAATTATAATCAATTAATGAACCCTGATTATCCACTCTACTTAACTCCGCTCTGCTGTCAACCTGACCTATACCTTGATCTGACTTACGTAATGCTCCCGAGCACAGGGATTCGTTTCGATTGAAAATAAGAACAACTTTTAAAACTCCGAAAATTTATGGTCCTGCAGTGGACTGATCATAAAGAGACGGTTACCAGTTGAAAACCGAAGTCAAGAATCACTGGCTGTGGTCAATAAGTAGATGGGTGCCCACTTTGATCAGCCTACGTAGGGACCAAGGGTCCACGTTATTGGTACTCGTTGAACTGTTCTACCGTAAAGTGTTCGACTTCGCGCGCAGGTTGTTAGGCCATCAAAGAGGAGGAGCTATTCCCTCTGCTGAGGATCAAAATTGTGAAAATATCTTTGTCCCTTCCTCGGGGATGTTTACCAGACCGTCGCCAATAGCCCATTGTGCAGCTCTAGTGTGACGCAAATAAAATACCTATCTACGAAACATTTTTTAGCAGAATCTTCCAGACAACACAGCTATTCCAGACAATAAAAGTGTAATGCACAACAAAACAAAAGCTTAACTGTCTCAGAAGAGTCAATGATCTTATAGTTGTCTACGGCTCGACTCTAGTGTTTAAACCTTCGCCTCGCAGAAAATTATCCTTATAAAAATTAGCCAAGAGAATACGCAACGTGAACGGGGCAGAATATCTAAACTGTTTCGGTTTTAATGTTTATATTTGCCTCATGAGCAAGGTGATCTCCGAAACAAGAAAGACGGCTCAACCGATTCCTTTACGTAACAAGCTCTGTTTTGTGTATGATCGGTTAAAAGTTCACTCGGATAAGTCACAAAATTGAAATTTGACAAGTTGTCTCTTCTTATACCATTAGATTTGCACTAATTATTCAGTGCACTGTTTGGCTCTTAGTCATTCATCAGATCAGACATGATTTAAAGAGATAGGGAGTATAGAGTCGAGTGTACGTACGGAACAAAATGCAAGTATTAAAACAGGGTAAAATAAGCAAAGGGTATAACATAGGGAAAGAAGTCTGACTTCCATAGACATAATGTAAACCATTTCCCCAAGGTTAGGAGCGGTTCCTGTCTATGAAGAGAAAAACAACATTTAAGGACACAACACATCAACAGAGTTTGAAAGGGTTTGCACCCTCTTCTCCTCCCAATCACGACTGGGGTTGGTGTGAAGAAGAAATTTTTTTCTTTTTGTTTTAGTGTTGGCTTGATCTGCATTTGCATACTATTAATATACAGTACTGTACTTTTAATTACGATGCTTCTTTTCGAATACATTTATATCATCCATGTTAATTCTGCTAACACATTTTTACATAGAAGGAAAGAATAAAATGGCGGTAGACAACATATCCAACCATAAATGGAGAGCTGTCCGATAACCGGTTCAAAGGTGGCGTACCCACAGACTGTCACTTCATTTCTGGATCTCAGTACATGTGATGCTTTGCTAAATTTGAGTATGTTTCTCACCCTGTAAGTTGTTCTTCTGCTATAGTGTACCGCACAGAGCAGTTCCTCGTGTTACGCATTCGAAGAGCAGGACTTCTGCATTCTTTAACATAAGCGAATGAAAGGTGAACCTATCGCTCCCGTGGCTGTCTTCAGCTTTTGGTGGGTTGCTCACGTTGACACCAGTCTGATATACATGAATATAATAAAATGGAAAAGGGACTATTTACAATATTTCTTGGGTAGTTTATCATGAAATCGTTAACCTTGGGAGAACTGAATTGGAGATTGATAGTTCTCTGGTTTAAGTCAAAAACACACACTGTTGAAATCTTGGGCGAAAATTAAATTTTCCAAAATGCTAAAGTAATTTTCAACTCAGTTAATCCAGCTAATCTGAATGTAATGGAATCGTTTTTCACTGACATGAATGTTAATTCATTTGTTAAAGAGTTATTCTCTATCTATTTCTCCATAGTGCGTGGAGTCCCGCAGTGGACTGATCGTTAAGACACGGTTCCCAGCAGATCACCGAAGTCAAGCATCACTGGCTACGGTCAGTGTGCGGGTGGGTGACCACTTGGATCAGTCTGCGTAGGGACCGAGGGTGTGCGGTATTGGTCCTCGTTAAACTGTGCTACCGTAAAGTGCTCGACTTCGCGCGCAGGTCGTCGGGCTACCGAAGCGGGGGTGCCATTCCCTCCGCAGAGGATCAAAATTGTGATGGGTCTTCGGATCATCCTCCGGGATGTTTCCCAGACCGTCGCCAATAGCCCATTGTGCAGCTCTAATGCGACTTAAATTAACAACAACAACCATAGTGCGTGGAAATGTGTTTCCCCTTTATCTGCTGCTCTTGACCACGGGGGTACTCCTTGCTGTTTTTCCTTTTTATTTATTTAACTTTTTTTTGTTTTACTCTTGGCTACCGTGCTTTTTCTTGTTTTGTTTTTCCATTTATGAGTGATTTTATTTTTATTTTATCCGTCGTTGAACAGCTGACCCAATTTTGTGTTTACGACTTTAGTAGTCGTAAACCCAAACCGTCAACTCCGTCACCTTGTAATATTGAACCAATCCAGAAACACAAGGAAACTCCTGGATCAGTACCCCCAGAGGTATTGATTTGTTATGGGAACATGGAAGACTTTGAGACTAGACAGATTTAACGTGCATCAGTCACTGACTTTTTTTCTTCTTTCCTCCAAGCCCTGAGCATGTACCTAGGTTATGAAAACCCTTAACCATATAGCCCAGTACTTGGCCGCTGGTCCAGCTCCGCTCCAGCCTAAATAACATAATATTTAAGAAAATTTAAAAAAAGAAAGAACAGATTTTACTGAAAGTGTGGAATTTAAGAAGAAATAAGACAAAAAAATATTATACATGTGAAATAGGAAGTTATTAAAATTTTAATAGATAGTCATTATCCGCTAAGAAGTCATTACTGTTATTAATCTTTTGTTTAAAGTATTGTTTGTAATAAAAGTTTTCTGCCAAATTTCTAAATTTGTTGGGCTAGGTTGACGACTATGCCAGGAGACAGTGTAGGGACAACTAGTGAGATAATGTTCAGGCGAACCTTGTTGGCAGCAGGTGCAAAGATCAGTATCTGTTATATGCAGGTAATTAAAGAAGGTTGGAAATGGTCCATGACCCGTCAAGAACCAGATGACTTGTTTTGGAGGAATTGTTTTGAAAAAAGTAACATTGTTAATAATTTTGAATAGACGTCTGCCTCTGTCTGAATTATTCCATTAAAATTGCTAATTTGTTAGAAGAGAATCTTTAATACGTCGTTTAAGATATGAAACTGGAAGTGGGTATACATAATTTTTCGGTTGTCTCGTAGATTGTTTAGCTAAATCATCTGCTTTTTCATTACCTACTCTATTGCTGTGTGCTTGAATCCAGGAAATTTGAATTGATGTGTGTTGTAGTTCTTGGTGAATATCAAAAGAAATTCTATTATTTGTGCCAAAATCAAGTATTGATGATATTGATGATTTTGAGTCATTGATTGATCAGTCATTGACTACACGGAGTCTTCGGCCGGCGAGGATCGAACCCACGAACTCTTGGACATGAGCCCAGTGCTCTACCGACCAGGCTATCCCGGCCATTTATGAATGATTGACCGTGCAAAGCTAAGCACAGATGGCACTATGGGTTAAAATTAAATTGTATTCACGTAGTAGTGTTTAAAATCTTCAAAAATCATAATTTATAAAAACAAAAATATGTTAAAGCACACAATCCATCACCATTTTATTTAATCACGAAAATCTTCAACCCAAAGGAGGAAGAGTTAGAAAGTATATTATGAATACGAGAATCTATCTAAAGGTTTGGGTAAAGATTCCCAAAGTCCTATTTTTTCCAAAATGTAAAGAAAAAAAACTTTATAATCCTTTATCTAATCCTTTTGTTATCTAATGCTGTAAGAATCTTATATAAATGAAAAACAAAATAACTAAAAGCAAAACACATAACAAAACAATGAAAATTTAATATGTTACATGTAAGAGTACATATACATTTGCATGTACAAGCACAAAATAAACTTTTGTGAACAATGTAAAGGTAACAAATTTTTAAGTTAAGTTCTGGACGCCAAACATGAAAGGCTGATTGCATTCAGATATGCCAACATGAAATTTTTAAACAAATGAAGGAATGTTATTTTAAAACAACTATATAGTGCTTAATTACTGTCCAGCTATCACGAGATGAGTTTCCTTTTTAGATGAAAACAACCTCACAAAGAGCCCATCTCAAGATTGCCAGATAGTAATTAATTAGATAAGCTCTTTGATGAGATAAGCTCTTTTTATGAGGTTGCATTCAAGTAAAACGGAAGTTTATCTCGCGATTTCCAGACTCTATTTCAAAATGCAATTAATTACAACAACAATGCGAAATATAATTAATACGAAACTCTACAAAGAACGAAAAACATCTATAAGGTTGAATAAATATAAAATGCATTTCAGTAACACTAAAATTCGTAAAAAAAAAACAGCATTTTTAATTTAAAAAAAAAACCTTAACTGCTGAAACATATCACATTAAGTACCTCTGAAACAAACAATGGTACAATCTCTATAATCGTATAATCTCATTCGCTTCACAATATCAAAACAAAGACTCAGTTCGTTGTAATGAGACAGATGATAGGCTATGTCGATTTTGAAGATCCATTGGTATTTATATTATACATTTCGTTGATGGATTTCTGATAGAATTGTTCAATGATTTTCCTCCTAATTTTGAAAGCAGCAGTGACCAAACCGGTTTCTGGTTGCCATTCTTCGGCGCACAGTTTCACTTTGGTTGGAATTTCTGTTCGTTGCAGTCTGCCTGTTTAAAAATAGAAACAAATTAATTAGTGGAATTGAAATAAATGTACAAGGTGTCCTAAAACTTATGAAACAAGCAAAGAAAGACGAATTTATGAAAGATTTTTAATGATTCGTGAAGTGAGAATACAGAATGGGAAACACAATGGAGAGATTTTTCATAGCATTATTAGTTTCCCTGTTGGTCTGAAACGGCTCAGTGGTTAAAAGATACAGTAAGGGATGTGTCATTGTAAATGAATATAGTTCCACCCCCTGTGAAGTTCATCCAGCTTCGTATAATGGTTATCAGCTTTTACGGGAAGATAAGTCTGCTTCTGCCCAATGCTCACCCCATTTCCACAGTCATGCGCTGTTTACCAAATTGTTTAACCTCAATCTCTATGACCCCTAGCCCCAAAACGGGTTGTTGTTTCGGCAAATCATAGCATTGCTTAGGGGTTATAAAGGTAGTGAATCGCTGTATTGCTAAGGGGTTATAAAGGTAGAAAATCTCAGCAAATAAAGATAGCAAAATGTTTCTGCAAATCGAAGCATTACTAATGAGTTCTAAATGCAGCAAATCGCAGCATTGCTAAGGTTTTATAAAGATAGTAAATCACTGCATTGCTAAGAGATCATAGAGGCAGCAAATAAAGGTAGATTAATGTTTCTGCAAATAGCAGCATTCAAAGGGTTTTTAAAGGTAGCTTTATTATTAATATTAGACTAAAGCTTTGAAAAATCTTTAATGATAGAATAAGCATACGGCATGGAATAGCATAGAAAATGACGTCTGTGTTTTTTTTTTTCGACATCTATGCATTTTTTCATTCTTCTGGTCAAAATTTGCAACTACCATTTTCTTATAAATGTAACGGAATTCTACTGATATATTATCAGTTTTAAGCCGTGGGCGATTGCTGGCATACTTCATTCGACCTATCGTCTTGAAAAAAAAAATTTCGTTTTAACGAACAAAAACAGGGGGAACAATGAAGAGCTTCGTTGAACTTTATTCAGTTTAAAAGTAAAGGAAACTAATAAAGACATTCGTTCTGGCTACCAAACATGCATCGTAGAGAAATAAACCAATTTCTAAACATACCAGAATGTAAAATGGTATTTTCGTCGCTTCTTTCATTTCAGAATGAAAATTTGATTGTTCAAATGTAAAAAGTCAGTATAATTTGAAAGAAACTTGTGATTGCGACAAATGCACGATTATAACACGTCAAGAATTTAGTCCTCTTGGTAAAGAAATGATCTACCGTTAAAAAATAATTCAAAGAAAAGTGTCCTCTGGATCTCATACAGATAAGCACCTCATGTTATTTTATTTTATTTTATATAACCGCCGTTGAACAGCTGACCCAATTTCATAGGCTTACGACTACTAATGCTTAACTCCATAGCCTTGTCATTTTGAACCCAATCCAGAAGACAAGGAAACTCAGAATTGGAAGAAATTTGCTTTCATGGAGGACTTTTTGATGCACCTAACCCGCATTTGCGTTACATGGAGAGGAAGTCCACTAGAACCTCCCACAGTTAGACTGACTGCAAGGGGACTCTAACCCATGATCCGCCTACTACTGAGGATATATCACGTCAGCACTGTGGACTGTGCAAACCGGATGCGAAATTCGTATCGACTGGGATTCGAACCCAGTTTGCTTCGTTGGAAGGCAAACGCTTTATCCTCTGAGCACACCCGATGTTATTGGAAGTTCTCAAAGAGCACACTGCATTAAGATATTGACAAAATCAATGAATATAACAGGTTCGTTTAAAACTACTTTGTTTTCAAGCGCAAGTAGTGACATCAGTTTTGGATCCATTATCTTCTTTCTCGTTAGAAAAGAAGGGAAAAAATAGGTAATGAAAAGAGCATTAAAGCTGCCACTTTTAAGCTAGAATGAATTAGAATGAATAAAGAGTGTATAGCAGAATAGCTGGAACCATCTCCATTGCACCATGCTTAGACAAGATCATGAACTCTGAGGTAACATGATAAAACGATGCTTTGAATTATTACTGCTATTTAAAAGAAGAGAAGCATGGAGACATGAGACCAGTGTCTGCCTAAACAAAGATTAACCTCGATGAGGTAATAAACACCGTATGACTCCTCAAGAATAAATATTGAACAACAAATATGCAGTTTGCATTACAGTCTTGAATTGAAACTGCTTTCTTATTGACTGAAAAATTTCACACAGCAACTACCAAGTTCTAGAAAAGTGGGGAACAATTAGAATTATCAATTAAAATAATAGAAGAAAACAGAAATGTGTGGTATAACGTGTGTATACCACACAGAAATGTGTGGTATACGCGGTATAACGTAATCTGTTTGAAAAGAAAAATAATTTAGTCCCTCCAAATATCAAAATCAGATACATTGTTTGTCTACAGATGGCTCTGTTAACTAGAAAAGTGAGACATTATTTCTATTGCATTAGCTTCACAGACCAAATCTAATTAAAATATTTATTCGGGGGTGATAAAATCCTCCCCCACACTCCCCCACGTCATTTTTGCTGATAGCGGTTATTTTTAAAATAGTTTCTCAGTTCGCAACATCATCTGTTATCGAACTTAGCAACTATTTTTGAAACTTTATGAAAATAATTTCCCTTCCTACCTAAACAGAAAATAACAACCACATGTTTACGTTTTCTTCAGTTTTTTTTCTCTCTTTTCTTCAAAGAAAAATTAGATTTTGAAATTTTGACATTCGGTTCCAATGAAAAGCATTGCTTTTTTATTAAAATTTCGTTTAATAAGTGGAAAAAAGCTTACTTTTTTGCCCTTGCTCAACTATAGCCTTTGTGTAAGCATTGATGATGGCCGGATCTTGACACAGTTCATGCAAAGAGAGTTCTCCTTTACCCAGACTTTTTCCCAAAACCTTCAGCTGCTCGACGCTTGGAACGACCAGGGCAACTAAATAATCATGAAGACCATTGCCCACAACGCAGATGTTGTCTACAAGTGGGCAAGTTTTCAATTCTGATTCCACTTTGCCAAGTGATATGTACTCACCGTATTGGAGCTTCACCAGGTCCTTCTTTCGATCTGAGAATGAAAAAAAAAAATCGATTAAGAGAGCTCTCGTCTCGACCAAACTAAACTGTCGAGAGAGACGGAGGGAAAAAAAATTCAAAATCTGGTTTTAATCCTCTTTAACTGACAAAGAATATATATATTTTTTCCGTTCAAATTGTTTGATGCATGTAAAATACAACACCCAATCAGAGTTTTGGATTTAAAACTTGTAGCAGTTTAGATACTCCTTCATTTTTTTTTCTGACAAAATCATAAGCCTTCAGCATTTTTGAAAATTATTCGAATAGTATACAGTAGTCTGCTTTTAGATTTTGAAAGAAGAAAAAAAACATTAAGTAACTCTAAAAGATTTAATTAGATTATAATCCAAATCTGTTTTTTTTTTCATTTAAAATTTTTAAACTCATCAAAAAAGCGACATATGTATAGTATTAAATGATTTTATCGAAACCGTAAATCGCATTAGTTTATTGTCTCAAGTCGATAGAAGTTCTAAAAAGTTATCAATCGCTATTTCTAGTCAATAAGGGAATCCCTTTATTTTTTACCTATTTTTAAAAACATGCCCGTGAAATAGATACTATACCATCAAAAGTTTTTAATGTTCAAAAAATATCCCGAAAACGTAAAATCCAAGATGGCGAGTTTAACGCCCCTGCAAATGAGTTAAATTCCCCAAACTCGAGACTCTTGCAGTTACTAATAGCTGGGGTATTTATCAAATTTTGTATCACCGTGTTGTTGTTGGAAATGTGCTCTTCAAACCGAGACTTAAATAGAGACTTATATGTCGAAAATCAGGGCATAAACCAGTATTCCTTTGCTCTAAGTAGTTGGAATTTTAATTAAGGATTTTAGTTTTTTTCCTGCTAAAATCATTAAGCACTGCGCTTCCTTTACGTAACTTGATTTTTGAGGGTTATTCTATATAATTTGAGTATTTCTAATAATTTAGTAGAGGAATTTTATAGCACCTAACCACTCCTAAATATTTCGAAATTTATTCTAATTCAATGTGTGGAGTTTCTATCAAATTTCTTCCCACTTTTTTCGAATCTCCCTTTTTAATTATGTTTATCAAAATTGTTCTTCCATAATTATTATTATAACCGTGGTTGCACAGTCCACCAAATTTTTGGGTTTACGCCTACCAATGCTCAACTCCGCACCCTTGTAATTTTGAACCAAATCAAGAAGACAGGCGAACTCCTCCTGGATCACGTATTAGGAGAAATTTGATTTCGTGGAGGACTTTCCGATTGAAATCACCCGAATTCTCTTTACACGGAGGAGAAAACCACGAAAACCTCCCCCGGTTAGCTGGCCGGCAAGGGGACTAAGCCACTGAGGATATTTTACGTCAGCACTGTGGTCGGTATAAGCTGGGTGCGGAATTCGTATCGACTAGCCCTCGCTGGGATTCGAAATCTTTACTTCTGTACCATTATTTAGTGTTTGGACACTGAGGAAGGTTCTTGTTTATAAAGTCGAATCAATAGTTTGTTTATTTTTGCACTTTTTTTATTTATTATAACCGTTGTTAAGCAATTTATTCAATTTTGAGTTAACTACCGATGTTTAACTTCGTAGTCTTGTAATTTTGAACACAATCTAGAAGACAAGGGAACTCTTGGATCAAGTATTGAGAGAAATTTGTCTTCGTGGATAGAACTAACCCCCATTTGCGTTACACGGAGAGAACAAAACAACAAAAACTTCCTAAAGTTAGCTTACCGTTAAGCGGACTCTAAAATATGATCCAGCAACTACTATACATATATTACGTCAGCGATGCGGTCGGTGCAAGTGGCGTGCGGAATTCGTCTGGACGAATCATGGCTGGGATTTGAACCCGGTTCCCCCTCATTCTACGGCGAGCGCTCTATCCCCTGAACCACCGCGAATCCTGTATTTTTATTTCTACGTTATTCACATTTTTCAGTATTTAAAGCTCGGTTTTAATTTTCTCTATTTTTTGCATGAATCTGCTAACATGGTATTATTTTTCACATGGGAGCACTAAGCGCTCCCGGTGAAGCGACATAACTTTTTATTCTCCATGATTTTTCGATGAGCTGTATAGTGCGGAAGCGGAATCACCCGTTACCATACTAAAAAGGAAACTAACCAATAATTTTGTATGTTCCATCTGGGTACATCTCTCCGATATCACCGGTATAAAACCATCTCACTCCATCTTCTTCTTTGAAGCATTCTTTGGACAGGGCATCGTTCTTGAAGTATCCCGGGGAAACACAATCTCCACCAATCACAATCTCGCCCCGGGGATGGGGCTTGTCTGTCGCATGGTAGTTACCTAAAAACAAAATGAGCATGCAGTAAGTAAAATAGAATCATTGTTCTACAACACATTAAAGCAAAATAATCATCTGTTACTATGCAACATTACAAATTTTATACCACTTCAAGTAGAATGCATAGTAAGACAGTTAAACACTTTTGTACAGGATAGTTCAGTACAGAATTTATAAATTTGGATGAGAGGTAGTGTACATTAGAAGTATTGAAAATTGTACAAAATCCCATGATCTAGAAGTTCACTGATACTTTATTATGAACTGGCTGTTCATACGCACTTGAAACGACAAAAAATATGATGAAAAAACGCTATTGGCCTAAAACACAATTTGAAAAATCGTATTTTGGTTTTTATACACCTATAAATGCTGTAGACTTACGTACTGTTTTATACTTGAAGATCAGTATGGTTCTTTGTAATGGTTGTTATTAGGGCAACATGCAAATATCAGTAAGACTGCTATGGGAATCCAAGCTAATTTTTAAGGCAGAGGGTTCCGTTTATTGTTTTTTAGCGGCTCCAACTATGGCCAAGAATACGAATTTCAGTCAACACACGTCAAAACACGTTTTTATATGGCGGACCCAATCACACTCCATCCATTCATCCACAGATCCTAAGTTTGACCTGAACCAGAGAGTGACCACTCTCCAATTCAGTACCCCTGCAGTATTGGTTTGATATGAGAACTTGGAGGATTCTGTGATCCTACAGATTTAACGTGCACCAGTCACCATTTAATACACGGAAATTCTTTGGGTGGCCGGGATCGAACTCACCAACACGAGCCTAATGTCCTACCCGCCAGGCAATCCCGGTCCTTTGTTATGGCAGCTGAAAGCAAACAAATTACTGGAGCGGTAAAAAATTTTAGAAACTAGACTAGACATTCGGCAAAGGTTTAAGATCAATTGTTTCAAATATACGGTTTTTAAAATGAATTTTTTTTATTCCTTTGTTTTTAATCAATGAAAAATTTTTTACTTTGTGTTAAGTTTGTTCTGTTATGTTAAGTAAAATGCTTTAAAACCGAAGTTATTCCACTAAAGGTATTAGCATACATAATAAACAATGAGGATTTTATTAAATATTTTACCTTCGGGCCAATCCACAAGTTTCATGTAGCAACTGCTAAGTGGCGCACCACAGCGTCCTGTGCTGTAATCTTCCACTAAAAATCATAAATGTCATTAGTCTCAAAAAATTTACAAACTTTGGCCACTTTTTTTTTGATAAAAGAATTCACAAGTACTGCAGATCGGAAGAACATCAAAGTTACCTTGATTATATGCCACAGCAACTCCTAGTTTTCTTAGGAATAAACTTACAATATTAAATACATGTTGAAATTAAATAAGCTTATAACATAAAATAAAAGGGAAGTCGAATAAGCTTACAACATTAAATAAGGAATGAACGTGTGAAAATTAGAGCATTTTATGAGAATTGAAGAAATATGTAATGAAAAAATTAAATTGTGAAAATTGGAATAAAATTGTAAAAATAAGAATGAAAATATGAAATTTTTTTAACTTTCTAGAAAAACTGAAAAAATACAGATTAAAAAAATGCGTGCAAAACTATTTTTTTTAATCAAAATATTTTATTACTCTTGCAGGTATATTTTTTTATTGGAAATTATTGCAATTAAAATCTTAATTTTCATTGATTTAATAAACATAACTAAAAGTTTAAACTTTTGAAGCAATAGCCATCTTTACAAGTTATTTTCAGTTGTCGTTTAGTTTTGGATTTATTCAAAGTATTTTCAGATTGCATTCTGAAATGCAATTGAAATTAAAAATTATTTTGAAAAAGAAATAATTCAAACTGATATTTTATTATTTAGAAAAGAATAGTACAAACGTTTCAGTATTTAAGGTTGATTTTCGAGTAAAAATTTAATTACATCTTTTATTATTATCACAATACGCTTTCAAACTTAGAAAGTAATTATTTAATGAAGAAAACTGAGTTAACATTTTCGATTTATAGTTATTAACTTTCAAAAATGTTTGAAGAATAAAAATAGAAACCAGTTTTTCAAAACTCTTATAAAACCATTTTAATAATTGTAACTTGTTTAAAATATACTAACCCTCAATTCCAGATTTCATTAAATAACAAGTATTTACTATCAAACGATAAGTATTAAAACAAAAAGAAAAAACATTAAAATGAAATACATAGATTCCAGAATTAAAGAGTAATTTTAATCTATTTTGAAAACAAAGTACTATCGAAATATTTCATAAAGTTTTTTTTTATATTTTTTTAAATTTTTTTTTTTAAGCGAGTAATGCTTTTGCCCTAAATGTATTTAAAGAAGCATACTTGTATGCCTACAAATCCTTGAGCTGTCTATACCTCGAAAGGGAAATAAAAAAAAAAGGAAGTCAGTTATTGTAATGAAACAAAACTCTGAATTCTAAACATGAAAATTAAATACGCCATTTTTTAAGCCAGAAAATATTTATTATTTCCAAAAAAACGTTTGTTCTGCATTAAAATATTAAATCATTGATAATTTAACACCTTTGCAATAGGGAAAATATAAAGATGCAAATAGGGTAAATGGGGTTAATGAAGTTATTCGTTGTTCAGTTGTGTACAATATGTCAATTCAAAAAAGTCATAGATTTACTACTTTTTATGAATAATTTTCTTTGTAGAAAAAGTCGCTTCACTCGGTCTTCACAAGTGAGGTATTTTTGGAAAATAGAAAAAAGTTACAATTAGTTAAAGGGTTTAATAACAGATGGCATTGCGAGCCTCTGATGATCAGAGCTTTCAGTTCTAGCGTCAAACAAATCAAACGAGGTTGCCCTATCATATTATTAGGTCTTAAGTCATGTGTTCAATTAAACAACGTTTGTTTCTGTTATTGGAATATCGCAGGTGACATTACAATCAAAAGTCATTTGCATTTCTCAAAACATACTCCATACAGCGCCATCATTTAGTAACTTTTGTAACTAAATTATTTAATTTTGCATTTTTCACAAAATATTAAAAATTTCTTCATTTGTTTCAGAGATTTTCAAATTCGAAATCAGTTAGTCTGCCACTGAAAAGTTTCATAAAACAAAACAGTTTTGGTAGACTAAAATGGGATACCTACCAAATGACGTAGTATGGGTATCTCGATCCTGATTGGTTGTTGAAACGTGGCATTTGTTCACGGTAGTAACTGTTTTTTACATTTTATTTCTTGTAAGCCAAGCATGTCAAGTATCAATTCTACGTACTATATTCTTTCATTTTATATTTCTAACTCAACACAAAGACGGGCACAAAGCTATTGAGATCTTAAACAAGCTAATGCATTGAAGTTGACAGGTACGCAAAAAGAAAAATCACGGTTACAATAAAATACATAAACAAATAATAAATCTAAGTTAAGTAAAAGACGTAGATGAGAAAGAATTTTATTTTAACAAATTCAATTTGTGGCACGGACCTGTATTTATTTAACTTAACTGTAATGAACTTTTTAACTTACGTGGAGAAAATTTAACACGCCGTTTTGCTTACAAACGATCAGCTGGTGCTTACGTCATTGGTCACGTATATGTGGTCTTCTTAAAGTGCAAGTAACCAATCGCGAAACTGAAAAATAAAAGTGCTCTTTCCCTTGGGATATTGTCACACTGTGGTATTGATGCTGCTCTTTTTAGTTTCTTGATTCCTGATAACAATTTTCGGAATAGCTCAGAAACCATATATTTGACCAAAAACTAAAGATTTAAACTTAACGCTACTACGTTTGCACTTGGTGCTATTTTTTTAAGTACAAGTGATTAGGGGGTTGTAATTACTTACATGCCATTATTGTAGCACTTGCGGCTGTTTCTGTCATGCCATAAGCCTGAACCATTCGGACATCGAGGCACATTCGGATGAAGTCGTGAGTGTCTGGAGAAAGAGGGGCACCTCCACAGGCCATCACTCGAACGTTGCCACCAACCATCTCCTTAATCTTATTAAATACTAATCTATACAAAGAGTTAAACATAAATGTAAGTATAACAATAAAACTATATAATAGAGTATAATAGAATATGTGTAACAATAAAACTATATGAGAGAAATAAAACGACAATCGGTGGCCTAAACTTTTAAAATTGAGAATGCAAGAAAAAAAGAACCATTATTTTTTCCCAGATTCTTTTTTAGAAGTTTATAATGGTTCATATTTTCTCTTTTTTATGATGTTATTATTCCAAGCAAAAATTTCTATCAGGCTACCGAAATAAGTTTAAAATTTTGAAAAGAAAGGGGAAAAACAACGAACCATTTTTAACATTTATGCTGACATAATTTATGAACCTTCATAGCTCATGGTTGCTTAATTTAAAATTTTATTTTCACGAATTTTTTTACATAAAAGGGGCACCAAGAATATAATTTAACATACATGGTAAAATGTATATGCAAAATATCAATGATAAGGCTCTGGAGAGATATAGGCATGAATTCGGAAATTAAACTTTAATACTTTATTTAAGAGGTATAAATAATTAATATATTACTTTAATTATTACCTCATTAATTTACATATTACCTTTACATTATTTTAAATTATATTTAAGAGGCAAAAACAGGAGTTCTGATATATAAGATGTGCCCTGAAGGACATCCTATAGGATAAATTTTACCCCACGAGGTCAGTTAAGAAGAGCGCTATACAGCGGGTAAAAAATTTCATGTGGTATTTTGTTATAGCTCCATTGGTATTTTAAAATTCAAAAGTATAGAGATCAGTATGTTATAGTAAATCTAGAAAAAACTATAAAATTTTAAAAACTGATAAAAAATCTTTTCAAACTATGAAAATGCAAAGAAATTATTTTAATAATATAAACTATTTAATAATATATTATATTATGAATAATATAATTTATACTATATATTATCGTCCCCACTGTATGAACTCTGGTAGTTCTACCATAATATGTTTGCATTTAGATATTTTGAAAACATCTTTAAAATTCTACATTTACTAGTACTGTCTCAATCTATTCATTATATTTTAAGTAATTACGTTGATGAAAAAATATGACAAAGCGAATAGAGTCCTCTGAGGAAATGGCGATGATAATTCAGTTACTAACCTGTTGAGTATTGGAGTTTTGAAGCCTTTTTTGTGCCAAAAAAGTTTATAATTCATCGCAAATTGAAAGAATTGTTGAGCAAAAGGACTTTTCTTTTTCATAACTTCCATCACACCCTTTCTAATTCTGTCGCACATCAACTGAAAAGTAAAAAGTAGCAATTTGTAAAATAATCTGACAACATAACCCTGTTACCATTTTAATTGTCGATTTGCATTTTAGAACTTACCGGTACAGCAATCATAATCGTTGGTTTGAGCAATGATGCATCTCCTTTGCAGCCAGGCATAATACCCGTTGACTGAAATAAACAAAAAATCATAATGAGTAAACTGTACGAGGCATAAGACAAGAGTAGGGAAATTTTGTTAACGGTTATTGGCAGCATATTTAATTTTATTTAATAACCGTCGTTGAACAGCCGCCCAATTTCGGGTTCACGACTGCTAACGTTCAACTCCGTAGTTTTGTAATTTTGAGCGCAATACAGAAGAAAAGGGAACTGCTGCATCAAGAAGTAGGAGGAGTTTGTCTTCGTGGAGAACCTTTTTAGGCAACTAATCCACATTTGTGTTACACGGAGAGGAAAATCACGAAAACCTCACATGGTTAGGCCGACTGCATGACTAACCCATGATCCGTCTGCCCCTGAGAATATTTTTTACTTCACTGTGGCCGATACGCAGCGGAAGTGGAATTCGTATTGACAAACCATCGCTTGCATTCGATCCAGGTTGACTTCATTGGAAGGTGAACGACCACCATGGCTCTGTGGTTAGTTTTGGAGCACATGAAGTGCATTTTCGGTGAAAAAGTAGAGAGAGATGGCGATTTACAAACTCTCAATCACCATTTTTATTATTTGTCGCCCGGTGGGTACAGTTTATTTTGTTTATTTTGACCTATAATACAGGGCATACCGTAAATGCCGTGATCTGTACTTCCAAATCCTTGTCAAATATTAAATTGAAATTTCAGACTTAATATAAATGAAAAATTTGTATTTAACCCTTAATAGGACACTTCTATTGGAGTAATGCATTCCTGTCGACTTTTACCTTTCCCGAGGAAATCTTTCGAGAGTGGCTGAGAAAGATAAATTGAAATGCAATGTTGCTAATGTCACAGGCCATTAATTGCGATTGCTCTTGTTTTCCAGTGGCGCCATCTATGGCTGAGAATCCGACTTCTGCCACACCCATACGCCACACACGTTTATAGGACGGACCCATTCATTCATCTACAGTTCTCAATTTTGACCTAAATCAGAGAGCATTCCCTCTCCAATTTAGTCCCTCAGAGGTATAATTAGCTATGGGAACATGATGGACTTTGTGACCCAGACAGATTTAACGTGCACGAGTCACCATTTACTGCACGGGGAGTCTTCGGCTGGATTTAAACTCCTGTTCTCACAAATTGAGCTCAGTGTCTTTTCCAGCCAGGCTATACCGGGCCAATGAAGTGCAATTGTAGAAAAAAAAGTAACATTACACAATTGCTATGGCCTACAGTCATTTTCATTTCTGCAAATTGCTCTTATAAAAGAGATTGATTTAATTGCATTTATTAGTAGCAAAATTATATTAAATAAAGTTTACAAATCCGAGAATTGAAAAGGAATTTATAAGATTCTTTACCCCAGTAATTCATAAAATGAAAATCTTCGGAGAATCTGCAGCTTCATGTAACTATGGTAATATGTAAAAATTTTTTTTTGTAGTTAGATTCACTTAGGAAAGATTAGCGTATTGCCCAAAATTAATTTGGATTTTTAAGATAAAGTTTCGGAATGGTAAGACGAGAGGGAATTTCAAAATTTTACTTAGTGAAAAGAATTGTTTTTATGCTTAGAAATAACAGTCTTTATAAATTATTTGCTTGCAACAACAAATAAACTGGATAAGAAAAGATTACACCAATGCACAAAGAAAAGAAGCTCCCCAGTATTATCTTTTCCCATCTCTAAACTAACATTTACTCACATTTATGTAAAACAAGCCCTACGTAGATTTTTTCCCCCTAAGTTATCAGAAGATGACCATACAAATCATAGAAAGGACAACATCTTTCTATAGAAATTTTTGAAAAAATAATGAAAATGGTGGGAAGCATACTTCCCCCAACTTTTAAAACTTTAAACTAGGAAAAAGAAAAAACATTATTAAATTATTATTAAAAAACATTATTAGAAAGA
This sequence comes from Parasteatoda tepidariorum, assembly GCF_043381705.1. Classification (NCBI taxonomy): domain Eukaryota; kingdom Metazoa; phylum Arthropoda; class Arachnida; order Araneae; family Theridiidae; genus Parasteatoda; species Parasteatoda tepidariorum. The sequence goes on along the minus strand of NC_092212.1, from coordinate 4,017,083 downwards.
GAAGTTAGAAACATATGTTTCACTGTCGGAGTAAATTAAGGGCTGAAAGAAGATTCTTAGAGAAACAGTAAAGTTTCATATCGTGATAAAAATTGGTTCACATGCTTTCAATTTCACTCTCCTCAATAGCTATTGTCAGATTTCGATAACGTTTTCCTTTTATCCACTTAAGTATATTTTTTTATTTGCAAACTTTATTTATTATTTATTTTAATACATTTTAATATTTATATATTTCAAGAAACAATCATAAAACTGATCAACAGAAAGACTTTAAATTTAAGATAAGTGCACAAGGTAGTGCATTTAGCAACTAACTTAAAACTAAAGACTTACCTTATCTGTTAGAGTAATTGGTGAGGAGTAACCGACAGGGACACCCACAACAAAAAAGTAACATTCTATAAAAAGAATCAGGTATTAAACATACAATTCAACGCAGATCAAAATTTGTGCATTAAATGTTTGAAAATGTAAAAAGGATAACAGATTTCTAACTTAGCTTTATTTTTAAAATATTGCTTAATTTATTTTAGGAATTGAAATTAAAATATTAGATTATTCTAATTGTTAATATATAATAATTTTAGAACACACACAAATAATATTAAAAAAAAACAGACAATATTTTTACCTGTCGTTATTTCAAATGTATGAGCTAGAGGCAAATATGCAATGTAGAGATCATTTGGCCTAAAAAGAAGTATTTAGACTAAGAATAAAAAGTAGCTAAAAATATTTTTCTAGCATAAAATGATTAATTATAATGCGAATATTTATTAAATTTAAACAAGCTTATTCACAAAATTAGAAAAGGCTACAAAAAATGTCGTCACATCTTTCCTAATTGTTGGAAAGAAATAGACGATTATAAAATGTCCTAATATTGCTCATAGTAAAAACTTTCACAGCTCGAAAAAATATTTAAATATTCAACAAAATAATGAGGTGCAAATTTATGAGGTGAAATTCTTTGAAAGTGCAGGTTTGTTGAAATTAGTTACAAAATTGTGAAAAGTTTGGAAGATTTGGAGAGATACGGAAAAGAAAAGTCCGACGTTATCTTAAATAAATAAGTACTACTAAAACAATAACTAAATTAATAAAATCAAAAATATCTTAGCTTTTGCGTTTTATTTACACAAAAAGCTTCTAAAGATCTTTGACAACTAAAGCAACATAATGATGTCCTACCAACAGCTGCTCTTAGTTCATAATTGTTTTTCTATTCTAATTTATATTGTACACGCTTTATTACAAAACAAATATTTAAAAGAATTATTGTGAAAATCAACATACTTAAGGACAGGAATGCAATCTACTATTCCTGATGCAGTGACAACCATGTTTTTGTGAGTCAGCTTCACTCCTGAAAAATGGATCAATTTGCTATAGGCATTGTTTATCAATTAGCTCAAAAATGTATCAATTTGCTATAGGCAATTTCTATCAATTAGCTCATAAAAATGCATCAATTTTCTATAGGAATTGTTTATCAATTCACTTCTGAAAAATGTATCCATTTGCTATAGGCATTGTTTATCAATTCACTCTTCAAATATGTATCAATATGCTTTAGGTATTGTTTCATTAATTCTCATTAGTACATTCCGAGGTGTTTAACGTAGCTCACATCAACATTTAATGGTCTGTAAAAGTATCAGTTTGAGAATTAAGCAATTTGTTTAAGATTGTTTTTCCAAGGCTGTTTTTCGTCGTCACATGAAAAGATGCTTTTTTGTGAATAATCTGATTTTTTGTAACAGCTGCAAGTTTGTTCGTCCTGACTGTTAGGTCAAGTTCAGCTTATCTAAAGCCAGCGCTGTCTCTGCTTAGTTTGAAAATGACGCTAAACATAATAATGGAAGAAAGTCACAGCTCTGCGAAAATGAGAAACGTTTGTGGTCCAATTTCTTAATATTTAAAAACTTACTCAAATGCTGAATTACCTGGACTCAACAAAATCTGCAAAAACTGAGAATAAGGCAGCGATTTTAGTAATATCATCTAAGATTTTCATCTAAGAGGAAAGATGTCACCGAATTGGCGGTTTTAAATAAATTTTAATAACTGAAATTTTTTAAAGTTATTTGTCTGTTCTAATGCTCAAATAATTCAATTACTGATACAAATACAAATATGATTTTGATAATTTAAAAAATATTAGTAACTATTGAACTGTTTTTTGTAATTAAACATATCTTTTTGCTTATAGTTCGTGTATCATAAAGAAATATATAATCTGTACAATTGTTTCCTCTCTGAGTCGAAAGGTTAATTATGAAAGCGCCATGATTTGATACATTTAATGAATGTATCTGGATATTGAATACCTGGCGAATTAATTCGAAATTTAATTTTTTCCTGTTGCTAAATGATAGGGTATGAGATTTTTAAAGTGTTGGAAAATCACGCATCTGCTTCCATAGTCTACACCAATTGCTTGCGCGGAAGACACACATGGGACCATAGGTCTCACTGATGGTTTCTGCTGGACCTATATGCATTCAATCGAATCCAAAAGACTCATACACAATCAATTTGAAGACTCATCAGTACAGCACGGGCATAACCCATTAAAGGGTATGCGACTAATAATGTTCCAAAGCATAGCATTGTATTTTTAAACCTAACCTAGAAGTCAAAGACTTCTATATCAAGGCTTCTGGATCAAGACTTGAAACAAACTAGCCTTCGTGGAGGATTTTTGATACAACTAATCAGTATGCGCGTTGCAAGGAAAGAGACACCATAAAACCTCTCACGGTTAGAACGACGGCGAGGGGATTCTGATCCATGATCTGCCTACTATTGAGAATATTTTATACTAGCACTTTGGTCGGTGCGTACCGGAGGCATAATTCTTATCTACTAAGCATCATCAGGATTCAATTTTTGGCTTCCCAAACAAGACGGATAGCCTATCCCCTGAGCCACATTGCCTCTGCATGGCACAATTAATGTTAGAAATGGCCCTTGTAATATAAGTTTTCAGTCAGACGTCCGTGTGAGAGAAAATCACACATTTTTCAGATAGGTATAGAGAAATAAATCAGTAAAGAGATAAATTTGTAGCGGAAAAAAATACGTGAACTTAATATTACTTTTTATATATTTCTAAAATCTCTCGCCACCACTTTGAACAATGAGTGCTTCAAAGCCGTAATATCTCTGAGGATATGTGGATATGAGGATATGAGGACTCAGCCAGGCGACTCTGAGTCACATTGGCGAAGCGGGTTCAAATCCCAGCGTTATTTGGTCGATACGAATTCCGCATCTGGCTTACACCGACCACAGTGCTGTCGTAAAATCTACCCAATCTACTCAACTAGGTCAATGGAAAAAATTGGAAATGGAAGTTTCAAAAATTAAGGTGGAAAAATTCAATATATATTTAAAATACTCAAAGCAGACGACTATAATAAAGACCAATGAATACAAGATTGATGAAAGCAAAACAGATATCAAAAAAGATACGCAAAGTTATCAACGAAAAAAATTGGATAAGTAATAAAGGTGAGAACAAGAAAAACTGCGGTAGCAAAAACAAACAGTAGCCGGATGAGGCAAATCAAAACAAGATCTGTTTGCCGTAATTTTTGAAGTCAATGAATATTTATTATTGAAAAGTGTATATTTCTATTTCAGTTTCTTGAGATTATTCATTGCATACAATACAAAAGTAACAAAATAAAACTGTGTTAAAAATGAAGTTTTAATCAGCAGAATGCCTTGGATTTGTTAAGGTGTTTTTTTTTTTTTTTTTTTTTTTTTTTTTTTTTTTTTTTTAAATATCCGTCGTTAAACAGCCGTCCTAATTTTGGGTTTACGACTACTAATGTTCAACTCCGTAGGCTTGTAATTTTGAACCAGTCCAGAAGACAAGGAAACTCCTGGATCAGTATCCCCAGAGGTATTGATTTGTTATGGGAACACGGAGGACTTTGCAACTCGACAGATTTAACGTACATCAGTCACCATTTACTACACGGGGAGTCTTTGGCAGGTGGGGATCAAATCCACGAAATCTTGGACATGGGTCCAGTGCCCTACCAACCAGGCTATCCCAGCTTCTTTGTTAAAGTGTTGGGATTGCCTTATAATCATCAAAAAATTCAACACTTTCATAAAATTTGTTTCATGCATTTCTAAAATGAACTTACCCTTTGGAATGCCTGTTGAACCACTTGTATACATTATCACAGCTATGTCATGAGGACCTGGAGGATCTGGTTTAGAAACTGAAATTAATAAAATAAACTATCAAAATAAATCAACTCTAACAAAATACGCTCTGAACCCTTCAAAATCTGATTTTCTCTTTCGATTTCTGTTTTCCGGCACGCACTGACGGCGGAAAAAAAAGGTCAGGCCTGAAATTAGGCACGTGATATTGACCCCTTGTGTAACGTGGTGATTTTTGGCTTATCCCTGTAAGGTACCACAGTGGAGACACTGTTCCCAATAGAACACTGGAGTCAAATATCGCTGGCTGTGGTCAGTGGGTGGATGGCCGATTACTTAACCGATTAATCCGTGAAAAGACAGAGGGCGTGCAGGATTGGTTCTCGTTAAACTTCAGGCAGAAAGTGGGGGTGCCATTCCCTCAAAGCATCAAAATAGTCATGGCATGTCTTCGGATCATCCACAGGGTTGTTTCCCAGACCGTCGCCAATAGCCCATTGTGCAGCTGAAGTGCGACGCAAATAAATTACAACTAACCTTGTCAGATAAAGTTAAATGTCAGTGAAAATTTTAAGCTTTTTTCGGGCTTGTGACGTCAGAAGATTGTTTTCATGTACCGGATTTCAGTCTTCGTGTAAACGAATGTTAATGCCAGTAGAAAAGGAAAGAACTTACTTGGATCACAGTTTGCACCAGTCTTCTCAACCTGGGAGAATGGAATCACAGAAACCTTTTCCGGGAAACCTTTAGTATCGGCCGGTTTTATATTTTCCATGTAAACGATGTGAGTTATAGCTGGTGTTTTGCTTATTATTGACTAGAAAATTGTAAAAGAAAAAAAACAATCATGAGTTTCTTTTAACAACAAACTTTTATACATTTCACGTAAATAATAAGTACAATCTGTTTACCTTAAGTTTCCCCAGGAGTTCCTGACTCGTAATTATATGGGTGACCTCTGTTTCGTTAATTCCATGGATGATACCTTCTTCACCCAAAGTTGCGTATAATGTAGCAACTGAAAATATGATAAATTGAGAGAGGTTGATACAAGGTTATAAAAATATTTTTTGACAACAATACACAGTTTGGGAAAATTTTAAATCAGACAACTCGTGCAAAAATACACACTTAAAATTCATATTAATCTCTTGCTTGTAATCCCTGAATTTAATCAACACCTATAAGAGAGGGCAAAACTTTTGGATGGATTATTTTGGTAGTCCGACATGACCAAAATAAAGTTGGGAAAAATACGAAAGACGTCAAAACATTAGGACTACTAAAGCAGTGGTCCCCAACCATCATAACGGCACCGGACAGTGGATCAAATGGTACCGGGCTGCCGAAAAAACATTAAATTATTTCCATTTTATTTACTGTGATGCATTTTTCCGTGATTTGTGTAACTTTTCATGGACGAGAGGTTAGCTGGGAGTCAGGAGATGTCATCTAAAGTGGCGCCAATACCACGCATGTAACTGTATTTTTTGTGGGCATATTTAAATTAAATTAAATTAAAATTATTAAATCTGAACCATTTAAATAATTAACAATTAACGGCCACCCCTCTCCTCAGCTAGCTACTGTAAAATTAACAAACGTTGACTTGTCCGCGGTGACAAAAAGGTTGGGGATCGCTGGATTTCAAAGGATCGGATTTCAAGTTTCTGGTAACCAGTGCAGAGGCCTTCTCTCTTTCAGGAGGTGATAGTTTAATCTTTTGTATATAGTGGGCTGATTGTGTCTTGACAAGTAGACAGGGACAGTGATGACGTTGACCATCATTCTCTCCCTCTCAACCTTCCAAACTTTGACTTGAACTAAATCCCTAATATAGAGCTTCCCAATAAACGTAAAGTGATGTATGTTTCTCGTTAAATTTTTATAACCAAATAGTTCACTTAATTATATTAAGTAGCTAGTTTAGATAAGTAATAATCCCTTTGATGCATTAATATTTCTCTTAAGGGCAATTAAGGTCATAAAAAATAAATCATAGACTGGTTATCAGTTTTGGTTTTTGAAACATTTTTTTCGACGCTTTACAAAATTACGAATTTTGTGTAAATTATCATTCGATTCAATAGTATTTGATTAAAAGGAAGATATTGATGAAACCTTAACGTAGTTCCAAATATTTTTTTATAACAAATTAAAATAGGTATTTTATTTGTTTATTTTCAAATTTATTTAACTTTGTATTTCAGATAAGTAAAACATTTCTCGAAAGAAATTTTTAATGCAAAAATAATAATGCGAAGTCTTAGAACCGTATCTAACACCTCCTAGAGAAGAGAAGGCCTCAGCACTGGTTATCATATAAACAAGAAATTTTATTCTTTAGTAGTCCAAACTTAGAAACATATTTCGTATTTTTCATTTACTGTGCAGTTTAAGTTCGTTACGTCGGACTACTAAATTGATCCGTTCTGAGGCCTTCTTTCTTCTAGGAGGTGTTGACGTAATACTGTACCTACTTGTCTCAACACGCTTGAAATAAGTATTGCATTGACTTGCAAGACTTGCATCGCTTATCTGAACAAATAATCGCGTGTCTAAACAAATAAATGGACACAAACAATTTACAGAAAAATGTCTTACTTGGAACATTTAACCGGAAACAGACTTGACACACCAACATCCATTCAATTCTGGTTTCTGCGAATATGATGATTGGTTTCCTCGGCTGCAGACCAAGTTCGAGCATCCCTTTCGTCAAAGTTTCAATCTTCTCATCGATATCAACATAAGAAAACCACTTATACTCACCAAGGTTGATCTGGAACACATTGTGAAATTAATAAATATCCTTAAATTTTTCTGTATTACAGAATCATCAAAATTACACAAAAGTTAAATTCATGAAATTGAGCGCTTCGGATACATTTAAGAGCATACACAATTTTGGTAGATACATGATGTTTTTAGTAGCGATTTTCTGAACGGAGAGGGCTTGTGCATTGTAGATTATATATAAAATAAGTAATATAACAATTTAGTAAAATTAATTATTGCTCATCAAAACAAATGAATTTCTGACTTACGTGGTTTAATGTCATAAAAAAATTATGTTTTTCAGCAAATAATATTTTCATTAAGTGATGCGAGTTTGCAACACTATACTCATCACTGTTGGGTCAAGTTTTTATTTTTAGCCGACTTTGTTTATTCGAAAAATGGCGAAAATATCTTCAATATGGAGAACATTTACTGTTTTGAGATAATGAAAAGTGTTTATGGACTGATTTAAAAGCTTATTCCAATGTTGAGCTCATAATCCCATAATCTTTCATCCAGGTAGTGTACTGATAAAGTTCCTTTACAGTTTCTTTTTTTTATTAATCTTTGTGCCAATAGGTGGCAGCATGAGTCTTAAAATTTTCTGCTAATGACAGTGAGAATAAACCTTTTTCTAAACTTCTAAATTTTTAATATAAATGTAATAATTAAGTTTTATTGTTCAACGTTATAATTTTAACTAAGAAGGGATATAATGTAAGCCTTTAATGTTATATATTTCACTTTTTGATTGTAAATTTAAATTATACACATTTACTGTATGGTGGCAACCCACGGTGTGAGATGATTGAAAATGATTAGGTTGGTACATGCTGTTGGTGTTCAGGTGATATGGATGTTGGTGACAAAAATGTAGGATGGTATGATTGCTAAGAGGTGATTAGGTGAGTGAGCGATATGTATAGCTCATACGCTCTAGATGTACACCTATCCGGCCTAAATTGATTTTCTTCACGAATCGAAATTGGTGTGATGAAGTGATCCAAGATATGTGTCACAGGGCATGATAGTTACACGTGAATTGTTCTAACATAGTTAGATTCCGCACGTTGTTATGGCCTAGTAACACGTGTTGTTCTACCTCCACCTGAAGAAGTGTGGATATCTGTATTGCTATGAAAACTGGATAACGGTATATCTTTTCTCTCATTGGTTGGATTTTGATGTAAGCCAGGGTGTGATGATGAGCGGGTACCACATGTATTGTATATGAATTTTTTTAAAATTTTTTTTAATCTAGTCCCTTAAGGACTTAATCCTTTTTTAATTAATTTAATAAATCCTTTTATTTAATTTAGTACCTTAAACTGTATTTGTTTTCTTGTTGTATGATGAGGGAGTAATTTTTTACTTTACAGATAAACAGGTAAGGTATCCCATGCTGGAGAATTGGGGGATCATTAATAATTAAATTAGGTTAGGAATGAAATACACAACGCGATGTTTAAAATTTAAGGAATAACAATACGACCCGGTACAGTAGAAAGATGGGTTGGAAACTTTTCAAAGAATAACTTTTCAAATGTTTGAGATATTTGTCCATCCTAATGCTCAGATTATTTCTTTTTAACAGCAAAATGTCACTTTTAAATTATAGATTTATTTCAAGTGTAAAGCTGTGGTCGTTTGTGATTCAACCTAAACCAGGGAAAACACGTAACCATAAAATGAGCGAGTACGGGTGGTCTATTTAAATACAAACTTCTTTATCCATTTTTTTATGACTGTCGTTGAAAAGTCGATTCAATTTAGAGTTTACGGTTACTAATGTTCAACTCCGTAGCCTTGTAATTTTGAATTCCATTCAGAAGGCAAAGGAGCTTCTGCATAGTATTGGGCGAAATTTGCCTTCGTGGAGGACTTTTCGATGGAACTAACCCGCATTTGCCTTACATGGAGAGGAAAACCATGAAAACACGATTAGCCTGACTGCAAGAAAATTTTAACTCGTGATCTATCTATCACTGATTATGTTTAACGTCAGCACTGTAGTCACCTCATTGGAAGGCTCCATCCTCTGAGCCACCACGGACTTCTTAATTATTTTGAATTTTTCAAAATCTGGGCAAATCCTTCCATAATATTTAAAAGGGATGTATCTGTTGGTTCACTAAATTATCGTAGCATCTATGTCTTTCCGAATGAAGTATTGCTATAGACCATCCCCATGATAATAATCATGCTGCTGTTCAGTCAGAGTCATGATTTCCTCTTATCCTCCAAATTTTATGTCGACAAATTCAACTATACAACTGACGCATGTGGTCCAGCATTATCCTCCAAATACGACAAATCTTTTCCTACACAACTCACACTGACTTTAAAAAATTTAGAGGACTCGGCAGATGTTTATAAGAGTTAAAAACTTGGCAAATTAAAAGGTGATGCGAAGGTCATCAGGTCAACTTTTATGCTAGAACTGCCATTTTAGACAACAGACTAACCAGGACTGTTTGGCAGAACATTCGTTCAAAATAATATCACTCTCTACCCACCTACGCTGAAATTGCCAAGCAGTTATAATTATGAGAATTCATTTCTAAATTAAGCAATATATTACTAAATTTTATGTTAATTTTCAAATTGCTTGTAGTACATTTGACCCAAAAACTCGCTTTTCTGAGTTAATTTTGATCCGGAGACATTGGTGGCCCATGTGCACGCGTCACTACTACAACAGAAAGAAGGCCTCAGCACAAATTACCATAAACGAGAAATGTTATCCTTTAGTAGTGCAAATGTAATGACAACTTGTTTTTTTTCCATCTTCGCAGCTTAGTATTTCGAACGTAGACGCATATTTTTTATTAACCCCACTGAGCAGTTTATGTTCGTTCGTCGGACCACCGTACTGAGGCCTTCTATCTTCTGGGAGTTCAGTGCTGGCGGCAACCACTCAGCCTCCGCATCTCGCTTTCCAACTGTACAACCTTTAATTATATTAATGGGAAAATATTGCACTTCTATAGACAGTTACAGTTTTAAATAATGTCTTACTTTTTTGAAAACTTTTCCATTTTTGAAGTATTCATCAGCCTCTGAAAGAACTTCCCTCACACCCATACATTTCTTGGTTCCATATCGGACGACAGACATTCTGAAGAGTTCGTCCATGGTGTTAATGCCTTCGATGGGGTTTATCACATTTCTCACAAGTCGAACGCATGGACTGTATGGGTCATCCTCTCGAATGTTTTTTGCCTGAAACAATAAGACATTTTGTAAGTGAAGAGACTAAGTGGCAACGGCATGTCTACGGCGTTGACGAGAAGATATAAATCCCACTAAAAAAATGACATTTTCGAAGACAGAAGGGAATAATAAGAAGTCCGATCATATTAAAATTTGCTGCTCTGCGTTCTCAGAACAATTTAAATAAAGAGATGCAAAATCTTAACTGTTTGGGGAAATTAAGAAAGCTTTGGGCAGATAAAAAAGAAATAATGGGTAACATTGGTCCTTCGGAATGAAATTGAGCGGCCGAAAATTTTCCGAAGTTGATGACGATATTGACTGAAACATACATTCATTGCTTTTCAACACCTTTAACATTTAATTTAATTTCTAGTTGCTATGATGGTGATAAAAACGGTGAAGATGAGTAAAAAATATCAGAGGATATATCCATAGCTAATCAAGAGTTTCAAAACTAAAGAGCTCTGTAATATTTATTTCTTGTGTATGTGTACCAAGAAGCAAATTTGGAAACAGTATTAAGTATTGAGACGGATACTTTTGAAATTGCATCTGGAAACAAGTGAATAATTCACATTTTTTCTATTACTTCATTTCTTAAATGTCAGGTTTTGAAAAATAGGATTATATTTTTTTAACCGGATTTAACGTTTTTCCGCTATATGCATTTTTTAACGCTAGTCCCACAGAAAACGTAAAATTTGGAGTAATATAAATAAATTCGAAAATAAAATAAAACTATTTTAATGGGAAAACTTAGATTCTCTTCAGGACACATTTCGTTAGGTAGCTATGTTTCGAAATAAAGAATAATTATCCTAATGTAAATATTACTCTTTATAATGTGTCCGTGTTACTAAAAAAATAAAAAATGCGATTGAAATTGAATGAGATGAAAGAAAAAAAAAAAGCAGAAAACAAACTTAACGATATGGATTAAAAAATAAAAATGCTTTAATAATAATATATTAATTTAGCTGTTAACAAAAATTCGCAAAGAAAAAAATTAAAATGTGCTTATAGCTTATATCGAATAAAATAATTAAAAATTTTGTTTGGAAAAAATATGAAGTAAATTATATTTCAGTTTCAGTGCTGCCATCTATGAAAGAAACACTTTAATAATAATTTGAAAATGTAAGCAATAAAACCTATAATAGGAAGTTAATAAGAACTGTATTAAATATATTTAATTGTAACATATATATATACGATCTAGGAAGCATGTCTGTACGTGATAGTAACGAGCGTGAGTTACGGAACAAAGAACGATATCTGACATCTTGAATATTTACAAGTTCTTTTGTAGAGAGTAGAGGCTGCATAGATTAGTTTTTTCATACCATCAAATACCGTCATGGTATCTTCCCTTATGCTTAAATTCCTTTTGTCTTTTAATAAAGTTTTAAATTTAAGTTCAATAGATTTATCTGGATTATTGAAAAATAGTTAACTTGTCTGAAAACCGTAGTCCTGGTTGCGATAATCATCTCAGCAGTTTAAAATAAAAAGAGTAATTATCTTACCCATATTGTTCTATCAGCTTTCCATCTTTTCCATGGTTGCTGGTATAAGAAATATACTGTAAATGTAAGGATGTCATAGATGTAAATCACGCATTTTGTCAGAAAAAGTAAGACTTTAGTTTTCATATCCATGGCGGCATGAGAATTCTGAAGAAAAAATAAAAGCACACATGTAAAGAGCAGCATTCCATATATCCTTACAAACAACAATAATAAGATAGGTTGAACTCCGATTTACCCCAGGGGGGTATACGGAGATAAAAGTTAAATTATTACATCTAAAAATTTCTCTAAAAACTAAAATTACAGTAAAATTTTGCCAAATGAGAGTGGTGGTGATCAGTTAAAAGTGGATTAACTATAACATTTGACAATTAAAAACATGTTTTAAAGGCAATGAAATCCATAAAAATAATAAATCCATAACTTAAATCCATAATTAATCCATAATAAAACAATAATAATAAATAATGTCACATAAAATAAACACACACACAGGATAAATTTTTAAAAAAAATTTCCCGAAAACTGTAATAACAGAATTTTTAAATTCGTAAAATGTTTTTTGACATAGAAAAAAAATGATCATAGTTCAAAATTAATTGTGAAGAAAATTAGCATAATTTTATGTAAATTGCGTTTTAAAAATGTTTTACATTTTTCGTATTTAATTACATTGCTTAAACTTATGGTGTTAAAAAAAACGTTATTCAGGGAAGTCTGCTTTGCTTACGTATTGTACTTACATATATTTTTCGTTATATATACTTTGATATATTTTTTTATTGATTCAGAAAATGGACACAATCTGGAAAATATAATCCCGATAGTTAATATTTAGTGTCTTAAACTTTATTTCTTTCACACTAAAATACGCATTTTGAAATGTTTATTTCTTTCTTAATGGGGATCGACTTAATTTATATTTTAGAATTTACTATTCAAGTTAAAAATTTTAAAAAAATTATATGCTATATAATTCAAATATTTTTTGAAACAGTTTACGTAAATATATAATAATAAAAGTTATTGCGAGTTATTTTTTACTTAAAAAATCTTATAATTGTATTCAAAAATCATTTAACTATACTGAATGGCTTATGGTGAAATGCGCATAACAAAATTACATTAAGCTGCCAAAACTTTTGACCGTTCTTTTAGCTAACAATTGGGACCCTATTTATTTTATTATTATACTATCACCTCACAGTCATTTCTAAGGTCAAAAATCTCCAATCCGTAAGAAGAAAAAAAAAAGTGACAAGAATATTTAAAGAAAGTATAGTGCATCTTCGCAACTTGAAAATCCTGACATTAGACCAGAATTTTGTTTTTTCAAACTTTACTTAATTACAACATTTGATAACTCTGAAACGTAAAAGATTTAAATAGAAAATTTAGTCAGACAAGAACAAGAAAATTGTGATCCTTGAATGTATATTCACAAGAAAGCGATTTGTTTTATGTTAACAATTTTTATAATAAAAAGTTATTGATTGAAAAACGCGTTGCTTAACATATAAAAACCATCACAATTTTAGTGGTTCATATTATTGTCAAAACAGCTTTTACCTCACTGCCCCTAAAGGAGTTGAAATATATTAAATAAATTTACATAATTGCATTAAAATGAGTTAAAAATAATACCACCATGTATTTAAAAATTAATTTAATAATAAATTGACGTTATTCAATTATTATAAACAATTCAAGTACTGTCACTTCAATAAAAATGGTGCATGAAAAATCTATTTTTATCCTTATCTAACATGTAGCTTTATTAAGAGTAAGCATTATTAAAACTACTATAAAATCTCTGGATAACAAATGTGAAAGTAAGTCACTTATTTTCGGAACCATAAATGTTGTAGAGTATTTAAGCTTCCCTTAGGGAGGTAATTTCGAAACTTAGTGTAAAAAAACTAGACAAGCGACTTAATCAGAATAATTATTCAATGACTGGTTCACGGACGAACGTTCAATGTTTTAACCTTACATTGACCGAATCATTATAGGCTCTTAATAGTTTTTTTTCTGGACATAACTTAAAATGTAACACACAAGATATTTCTCAAGAAGGATAATTGCTAACCATTAAAATAAAATAAAAACCAAGTTCATTTAATGAACGTCCATGATAAACTCTATACACGTTCCTTGCATACATTTCAAGCAAAATATTAAGGCTAAATATGGATTTTTTTTTAAATTTTTTATTTTATCACTGTCGTTGAACAAAATATAAAGGGTAGCCGCAACCTGGGAAAATGGTCTCAATAGTTTGGACCGGAGAGCGTTACAAAGTTTGAACCCCTTGATGCTTATTTTACTTTCTTCACACTTCGTCATATCTCAAGAACTTAGTGAATCGAAAAAGTTTTACACAGAATTATAAAATTCGTTTACCAAAAGATAATTCCAAGCAAAAAATAATTATTAATAAATATTTATTATTTTTTAATAATTTAGTAATAATCAGATAATGATAATCAGATAATAATTTAATAATAATCAGAGAAAAATTTGAATTGTTAGGTACCAAATTTTCATAACATTTTAAATAATTTTGTTTCACTTGGAGAAATATAAATATTGAGCGAAAATTGCTAAATAATTCCAGAGAAATCAATTTTCTTTTTATCATTTTTTCTTCGTTTTCTTCATTTTTTCTTTTCCTTTTATTAAACTATTACTAACGCTCTTTTGATCAAACTATTGGGAGCACATTTCCCAGATTGCGGATATCCCCTGTACTTTGGGAATCAGAAATTCGAATCTATCCAAAAAATATATATTTATTCAGAAAATCTATGTATTCGTGTCTGTTTTCGTAATGTAAAATATCGTCTGCGCTAATTAATTTGCATATTTAGGATCACCCCTAGAACTGTTAAAATTTAGTCCTAGAACGAAAATCCGATCACTAAATAAAGTTATTCAATATGATATTTTTTTGCGCACTGTTCATTGCTGAGTTTTTTAAGAGCGCATTAAAAGATAAAGTCCAATAGTTGTAAAGAGCGCATTAAAATATCAAATCATGTGTTTTTGGATGAAAAAAAGGAAGTATGCGCTTCAAGCGTGACATTTTCTAGTTTCAGGACGAAAAATAAAAAAAAACTACACACAAAACTGTTTGTTATTCAACCACAGACTCAATAATGAATGCAAATTTCTTGTTAAAAGAAGCTTATAGGATTAGTGCTTGTTATAATGTGCTGTGAATGCCTGTTTTGTGACTAAGAGTTGACGAGCCTAAACTTCGAAGGAGGTCTTTTCTGTAAGGTATTCAACCGGAATTCCATGGCTTAACGAAGAATTTCGTACATAAACCTTTCTCATTTAAACACTAAGAATAATCATTACGGGTAAAGTCCACTTTAGAACTGATTGAGTATACAGATATATCTTTTCAGGCTTTCCTTTCGCATTATGATCACAAAATCTTGAAGCAGTTCTTAAAAATCTGAATTCTTATTAAGTTAATATCATTAATTTATTTTATAACCGCGGTCGAACAGTCGTTCCAATTTTGGGTTCATAATGTTCAACTCCGTAAGCCTGTAATTTTCAAGTCAATCCAGAAGGCAAAGGATACTCCAGGATCAAGTATTGGGAAAAATTTACCTCCGTGGGAGACTCTTTCTGATGGGACTAACCGCATTCGCGTTACAGGGACAGAAAAACCATTAAACCTTCCACGGTTAGCCTAACTATCCTTCCCCACTGAGGATATTTTAGTCAGCATTGTGGTCTTTGCGTGCCGGGTGCGGAATTCGTATAGACAACCCATCGTTGCGATCCGAACCCGGTTCACCTCATTGGAAGGCGAAAGCTCAGTACCCTGAGCCACCACAGCACAATAACATTTTATTTCATATTTTATAACAGTCGCTGATCAGCGAAGCCAATTTTTTAGGTTTACGACTACTAATTTTCAGTTCCATAGTCTTTTAATTTTGAACTCAATCTAGAAGACAAGGAAACTCCTGAATCAAGTTTTGGGAGAAATTTGCCTTCATGAAGGACTATCATTTTAAACAAAAAAACATCTATTTTTTGATAAATTTAGTTTAAGAAATTTAATTAAAAGAATATTTATAAATTGAATGAAACATTAAATAGGTTTTTAAGAAGAAAAAAAATGGAGATTAAAGTCTATCGACCCAACTGGAATTTGATTTCTTGACCTCTTCTTCGGTATAAATAAAATAAACATGTAGTTTCAAAAGCACTTCAGAAATACCGATTCGGTGACGTAATCCACCAATGCTACATGTTCATCGAGTTTATCCGATACAGGGATTAAAAAAATACGGAAATACTAAAGAGCGTGAAAAAACTCCTCTTTTTAGTGCTATAAGCTAGCAAATATCTTTACTGGCAAATATAGAAAATCGTTCGCAGTCTCATTTTTATCAATTGCAAGTGCTAAGCCTATGAAAATTCTTTACGACAATTCACATGGCTCTACCGAACGGACTGATTAAAAAAGTTTGATTTTAGGAACGGGGCAAAATTTGCCCCTTGTAGCCGGTCTTAAAATTTCAGGATGTTGGAACAAACTGTTCTGGAATTATAAGTGAGAGACACAAACACGCAGATAAACTCTTCTCTTTATTATAATAGATAGAGTAATCCATAATGAATGTGTGGGTATTCGTGATCTCCTTGAAGCGTAAGTACCCAATTACCTTATTATGAAACATTTTATAATAGGTTTGAAATTAATAAATGACTGATAAACTTTATTTATTCTTAAAATAAATTTTATTCTGAATTAATTTCTTTTAATGTATGCAATTAATTCAAGCAAATTCCATCTATTGGCTAGGACAGCGGTTCCCAACGAGTGTTCCGTGGAACCCCTAGGTTATTTGGTTATTTTCAGGTCTGTGCTAAAGCACAAAAATATTCAGGGAGAATATCAGAAAATTCATTACAGTAAGAATATCAGCTACTAGAGTGCAACTTAATTGAAACAAATTCCATCTATTGGCTAGGGCAGCGGTTCCCAACGAGTGTTCCGTGGAACCCCTAGGTTATTTGGTTATTTTCAGGTCTGTGCTAAAGCACAAAAATATTCAGGGAGAATATCAGAAAATTCATTACAGTAAGAATACCAGCTACTAAACTGCAACTTAATTAAAAACAAATTCCATCTATTGGCTAGGGCAGCGGTTCCCAACGAGTGTTCCGTGGAACCCCTAGGTTATTTGGTTATTTTCAGGTCTGTGTTAAAGCACAAAAATATT
>NC_092212.1:3983028-3999053 GCF_043381705.1 Parasteatoda tepidariorum | reverse complement strand
GTTTACAAACCATTACTTAACTCTTTAAGAACCACCAATAGTTTCCTATATCATTTATATTATGTTGCATGTGCATTATTTTATTTGTCACCTTTCACAGCATAAATTAAAATTTTTAACCCCTTAAAGTTAAAAGCTTAACCCTTTAGGTCTCTGCTCATTATTATTTTTACTCCTAAAATATCACTACTATTTTGATCAATAAAGAAATATATCACAACTATGATAATATGTATAATTAACTATGTTTTAGTTGAATTTATGAACTGTTACAATTGACCCCGTAAGTGGGGGCAATTGTAACAAGTACACGAATGTCAAAAATTGTTAATAACTAATATAATAACATTTAAAATAAGGTATTTATTTATATTTTCTAGTAGAGGAGAGTCTACTTTACTCGTCTGTCAATTAATACTAATAATATATTGAATTTTTTGTTAATTAAAAATAGTTAAGTAAAAAATGTTACAATTGACCCCACTCTCCCCTATTTAGTTTCCAATTCCATTTCGATTTAAAAACAAATAGTAACTAAAAATAAATTTTTAATTTAAAGCAATCGAAATTTTTTTAATAATGTTACGAACATTCCTATGCGTATTATTTTTTAATATTTTTAATAATAAATTTAGAAGTGGACTTTGCCTCCATATTGCCTTTTTATAGCTTCACCCAAAGACTTCGTATATTGCAACGCAATCGCTTTTTTTCTTCGTTTCTAGATAAGCACATTGATGCATTAAAATTTAAAAGTATATTTGATTGAAAGATCTTGAATGTTTTATTGCATAATTTAGATTTAGTTTAGCAGCTTAATTTCCCAATTTTATTGAGTGGAAATTGATGCAATCATTTGCTAGGTATTGTAACTTCAATAACGTTTTGGGTATTATTGAATATTTGGTTGCTATAAATAATTTCACCCAAAATATTTATTTAGTAAAAGAGCGAAAAGGTAATAACTTTTTACTTCTCAATATTTATAGTACCATTTTAATGACAAACATACCACTATAATATTTTAGAGAGACCACTGTACACCCTGATCATTCCATGTGATTTTCTGATGATCAAAATGCGCCAGTTATAACGTAAAACTCTTTTATGCCATCACGTGTATAAATATTTTATGTATATATATATTTTTTTAATCAAAGTCGTTGAACAGCCGACCCGATTTCGAGTTTACGTCTGCTGCTCAACTCCGTAGCCTTGCAATTTTGAACCAAATCCTGAAGGGAACTTTCAGATAAAGTACTGGGGAGAAATTTTCCTTCGTTAAGGCCTTTTTTTGGTTTTGCTCTCCATGTGACGCAAATGCAGGTTAGTTATGTAAAATAGACATCTCAAACAGTTGAAACATTTTACCTAGTGAGGTTTAAAAGAATTCTGCAATAATGTATGATGCATTATTAATAATGCGTTACCCAATAATATTCATTTCCCAATAAAACATAATTATAAGATAAATGAGAAAATAAAAAATCAATCTTGATAAGTACTTTAAAAGGAAATTATAAAATATTCATCTAATTTGCATCAATTTAAAAAGCCTGTGCGCGAGTTTCGGTTTGAGTCATAATTGAATTTTACTCCTTAGCAAATGGGATGGAATATAAAATAGACAGCAGATTGTATCCTCAAAATACATTAGGACAATTTCGAATTAAAACATTTATGCAAAGAACAATTTAAGTACAAATCGCTTCGTTTAAATTTAATCATCTTAGAAAGATTCAAAACAATTTAATAAATTAACAAAAAAGTTAAATAATTTTAAAAAATTCTTTTATCTTACCTGTTCCACTTGTCTTTGGGTTCTCGTCGGGCGTGTCTTCGCCAAGCCGTTGGTACACGGACTTTCCAAAGGCCGGTTTTTAGCCGTGTTATCTCTTCCTCTACCTAAAAACAAGTGCATTAAAGTTTAAGATTTTAAAAAGGACGCATAATTAGAACGCAATTTTTTTTCCTATATTTGAATTCAGCGTGCTACTTTGTCTGAAGGCAAAATACCACCTATGGTATTTTACTTAAACTCATTATGCGCTAAAGCTCTCATTTTAGAAACATGTCCTTGTTTTTCAAAAAAAGTCTAATAAATCTTTTATTTCTGACAATTATTTCAAGAAAACAAAAAATCTGTGTCCATTACGGTTGTTTTAATGTTGGGTCAAATTTCAATTGAATCGAACAGTTTTAAAGTATAGTTTATTTACGTGTGTATGGTGCTCAAAGCCGAGTGATTCTCGGAATGACAGATACGCCAACAAGTTTTTGGCACATTCTACAAACGTGCTCCGTGTGCACACATAACATGGCTTTTCGAAGCTCTGTCTCAAAGGGAAAAAAAGCTGTAATTTAAGTGCCTTACACTTGAAGCAAAACAAGGATTTTAAACTATATATATCATGTTACTGTGAAGAATTATCTGAGCTTTATAACGAACAAGTAACTTAATTTAAAAAGTTAAAATTTTTTATTAAAAAATTGCCAATTATCAAAATTTCTAGATTGAAATTATCAAACTCACTACCTTATTCTCCAACTTTTAAAATTTTTATAAATCCAGGTAATGCAGCATTGGGGAAAGTTTTTAAATATTAAAAAATTAGACCACAAACGCCTTTCATTTTCACAAAACTGTGGCTTTTCTCCATATTGACGTTTCGCGCCATTTTCAAAAATAAGCATCGACAGTGCTGGTTTCATAATAGGCTAAACTTGTCCTAACAGTCATGAGTAACTGTAGCAAGCTCACAGCAGTTACGAAAATAGCGTATTATTCGAAAAAAGCATAATTTCATATGAGGAAAGAGCTTTCGAAAAACTGCCTTTATAAACAGTAACACACCACCCCGGAGAATTTTTTTTGCTCATGAATTCATTAGCATGTTTCTAGCTCAATATCCGCCACATCAGTGGTGAAGTGTTTAAGCAAAGGTATTTGGGAGTAGATAAATTTGTGCAGGACAAAGCTTATTTATCCTTAATGCCACTTGTGGTTGGACATCGTGTAGACACAGATTCTAGTCTTTAGTGTTAGTACAGTTTTTTTTCTTCCTAAGTGTTATTTTTAAAACAGCAGACAGGCTTACATACATTACCGTTAAAGTGTATAACTCGGTTATTCCATAGAATAACTTGGTATTTCCTGAATAACTAGCTCAATAGGCCCCACAAGAGTAATAATGTGTTTCTGCAGAGGTATTGGGAGTAGATAAATTTGTGCAGGACAAAGTTTATGCATCCTTAATGCCGCCTGTGGTTGGACACAGATTCCTGTCTCTAGTGTTGCTACACTTTCAGGTGTAATTTCACAGTTTCAAACCAAAATACATACATTTATTTAAGTAAAGTCTCATGGTGAACACGATTGCCTTGTCTCACAAAATTAAATTTGGCTGCTTGCAATAATTGAGTTGTCCGTCTCAACTCGATAGATAATGGTACCGTTAGATTTCATTGCTTCAGACAACTAATAATGTAAAATAAAGTAAGAGTAATCCAAAGAAACACACAAAATAGTCAAACAAAAATAGAAAAAAAAGAGAATAAAATCCTCTGGATACATTACAGTTAAAATGTATAATTCAGCTATTTCATAGAATAACATGGTATTTCATGATAGAATTACACAAGTCAGCTAAAGTATATAATAGTTGAAAACTTTCATACTTTACCTAGTTATTCTGTGAAATAACTAATGATTTAGCGTTAAACTAAAAATTAAATAATTACAAAGTTATTTTAGAAATTTATTAATCATGAATAGCTAAAATCTCTGGAAAAGAAAAATATTTAACCCTAATGCGAATGATTAATTAATAAATAATGAGGAAAAGCAGATATAATTTATTATTGCTCATATTATTAATTAGGTCTAAAAGCAAAGCAACGGAAGCGTACACACGCAACGCCTCTGCAAAGCAGCTAAAAGCAGGTTCAAAACTGGTTAAAAGCAACTAAAACTGGTTCAACGAACTTTCGAGTGCCGCATTTCATACTTTAACTATCAAGTAATCGTTATTCTATAGATTACCTAGTTAAACCAAAAAATTCAATAATTTTATACCTTTTAACTGACTTGTCTAGTTTTTTCATAAAATAGTTATTCTACCACAACTTTATTATTCCAAGTTAAACCTTATGCATTCAAGCTAGAAAAAACTTTATACAAATTTTATTTGTTTTAAAACTTTCCGCTTAGGTTCCAATTAACGAAAAACAAAATAGTTCAGTGAAATCTAAAATGTTGGAGGATACGTGAATATAACATATTTATGGAGCGGAGAAGTTAACCAAAAAATAAATCATGAAAAAAAAGTTTATTGGTCAGTAGTTTCTTTGCTTAAAAATATGTGTGTTTGTATTCATAAAGCACTTGGTGGTGGTGTAAATGAAAACAATAAGGAGATTTAATTTTGAACTTCACAAGAGTTATAAACGACCTGATATTATTAAATACATAAAAATAAATAGAATGAATTGGATGGCCCACGTGATTCGAATGAGTGATGACAATACAATAAAAAAGATTTTGCTTCTTAGATTCACGGGAACAAGAAGGCGGAGAGAGACGCTGATTTGGTGGAGTCTGATTTTCTTGCAATTAATGAAGAGAATTGAACATCAAAGATAAATCGGAAGTTGTTATGGAAAAATCTTCTGAGGGAGGCATTGGCCTACATTAGGCTGTCTGGCGAACTAGGATCAGGATGATTATGTATCCATAAAAAATTTTCAATAAATATTTTCATTTAAGAAATGTATATGCCAGTTTTTCTGGTGCAGAAATACTGACGCGTGACCAAATACGTGAATAATTTTTTTTCTCCCAAATAGCTAAGATGTATTTCCTCTATAAAACAAAAAAGTCTTTTTTACAATAGTTATCATTAATTTAGTTCATGCTGACTTTCTTTTTCCTTTTGCGAAAATATAGCAATCTGATGAATATTTCTCTCTAAAAAGCAAACAGAATTATTTGTGCGTAAATCTAAGAAAACACAAAGCTATTTATTTCCATGTTAAAAGCACATTTTTTGAACTTATCTTTCTGAATAGGATGAAACTTTACGTACTATTCGTTTTATTAATAATTTAAACTAGTACATTTAATAAGAGTTAAAAATGGTATAAATTGCAATATTTAAAAAATATGGTCCTTAAAAATATTTAAAAAAAATAGTTTCGCAGATGAAAGCTAAAGATTAAATAAAATATTTGGATAAGTATTAAAAATATGTATAATTTGCAGTTTAATCAAATGAACAGCTTTCCGAATTTTTGATAAAAAAAAATTTAAAATACAAAAGCTTTTAAACCATTCAAATTATTAACAACGTTTTAAGAAAAAAATGATAGTTTGATGTCTAGAAAGTTGGTTTCAGGTTTTAGTAATTGATTTAAAATTAGGATACATATTGAAGTGTAAGAAAATAAAACGAAATGTTGAAAAATCTTTCGATTGAATTAAAAAAACACTAAGTCAAAAATTTTAAACTTTTTCAAATTTCAAAACTTAAATAGTAATTAAATCAATTGTATAAGAAACTTTTCAAAAATAAGGAAGTATTATAATAAACAAGTAATTAATTAATTAGTATAGTAATAGTAATTAGCAATGAAATTAAAAATAAGCAATATTATAATAAAACAGTTTTAATTGATGAGATTTGCACCGCGAAATAGCAAAAAAAAATTGAAATATAAACCCGGAGTGATTTTTTTATAAAACAAAACTCTTAAAAGTAGTAATGTTTACACAAAAACTGAGTTAATGCTATACAGTAATACTACCTGAATAATTAGATAATAATCAGAAGGAAAAAGTGAAAAATATATTTATGGTTTTTGTGAAGCATTAAATTGCTACTCAGCTTAAAATTAAAACAAAACACGTTCAAAATGTCAAAGTTCTTTAGACTGAATAAATTTATAGAATTCTAGAACATAAAAACCGGATGCGGATGTACAAAAGAGGTATTATTTGCTCAAAGTAATGAAATCAAACAACGCTAGAAATATTTGAACTCTGTTTTATAATTTATAAACACAAAAATATAAATAAATTAGCATACCGATTACAAAATTTTAAATAGTATTTCAGATAACAAACCTCTTCAGAAAACGAAACCGATACGAATGTGTTATTTAAAGTCTGTATACGTTATTACAGAAATAAAAAAATATTTGATAAACATACCCATTTTAAAACTTTAAATAGTACTCGCGATAACTGACTGAAACCTTTCTCAGAAATAAAACTAATGCGAATGTGTTATTTAAAGTCTGTATAAGTTATTGCAAGATTAAAAAACATTAGCAAACCCATTTACATTACCCTTTCTTAAAAATAAAAATGATACGAATGTGCTATTAAAAGTTTGTATGAGTTATTAGAGGAATTAAAAAAAATGTATAAACATACCCATTTACATTGTCTTTTCTTAAAAATAAAAATGATACGAATGTGCTATTTAAAGTTTGTAGGAGTTATTAGAGGAATTAAAAAAAATGTATAAACATACCCATTTACATTGTCTTTTCTTAAAAATAAAAATTACTCGAATGTGCTATTTAAAGTTTGTATGNATTTTGAAAATCGCAGTTGAACATTAAAACTTTAAAAATCTATTTTAAGTGTAAAATATAATTTGACCAGTTCATGTGAAATATTTCACGACATTTTAATAAATGATCCGAATCTATTGCTAAGTATTCACTCAGATCAAAAATATGATCGTGAAAGAAAATCAAAACTTTTTTTAAATAAAAAATTTAATTTGATTAAAAATCATGATGTTCAAATTATTATTTTTTACAAATATTTTTACCAATAATTAATAATAAGTACATTTTTGTACAAGTATATGAATGTATACAATAAAATATATATATAAATAAATTGTAATTCTCATTTCATCCCATTTGTCCCGCTTTGTCTCAATGAAAATGTGGTCACTTTAACATTACCCTTTCTTAAAAATAAAAATGATACGAATGTGCTATTTAAAGATTGTATAGGTTACTAGAGGAATTAAAAAAATGTATAAACATACCCATGTACATTACCCTTTCTTAAAAATAAAAGTGATACGAATGTGTTATTTAAAGTTTGTATAAGTTATTAGAGGAATAAAAAGTTTATAAACATACCCATTTTATAGCTTTAAATAGTACTTCAGAAGGAAAAGCCTTACTCAAAAACAAAACCGATATGAATGTGTTATTTAAAGTTTGTATAACTTATTACAGAAATAAATTTTGTTTCGATAAACATACCCATTTTATATCTTTATTTAGCAGTCCATTCATACACTTTACGAAATTATTCACTTTTTATCGGCCCACAACAAGGAAATTTACTATTGATAATCCGTTATTTACTTATTGTCGCAGCGTAGATAGTTTGCATTATCAGTTTCGTTTCTAATCATACGAGGAGTACAAGTTACAAGTGATACAAAATCATTCGATTTTAGTATCTTTTCATAAACATTTTATCCATGATGCACTTGGAGCGACTAACCTACATTTGAGATCTATCACGGTCAAATGATAAATTTTTTTGATTTTAATGATACACTTATCATTGCGCGCAGTTTCGTTTTTCTTTTTCGCATTGACATGTGATTAGTTTCTATTTTTGACAAACATTTTTAATTATGCGTTTAACAATTCTCTTCTTCGTGGAATTGAATGTATATTATCAAAAGTGCAAGGTCAAAATATTTTTAATCGGTTATACTATGACAAGTGCAATGTGGAACAAAAAAATTTAGTATAAGAGTTGAAATAATTTTTTTTTTTTTTTTGTCAAATACAAGCGATCACGTGAAATCTAGATTATCCCTTCTTCTACAAATGTAATGGAATAAAGATCAAGCAACGGAATAAAAGCAAAGCTGGTACTTGTTTTATTGTGCCAAGCATTAACATCACTGGATTTTAAATAACTCATCGTATACAAGTGTAATGAAACAAAATAAATAGTGGTGTAAGAGCTGGAAGCTGCTTTATTTTGCCGAACATAAACAACAATACGAAACGTAAATTAAACTTTTTACCAGTACTAAAGCCGATTACTGGCTCAAGGAGTGTTATATGAGAACACATCTCTTAATTTTCACACTTAAAAATAACTTATTAATGCCTAACAGTTCTTTTCAAATGTACAGTGTACAAAATAAATGATCACCTAAATATCCTTTTTTTTTAATCTAAAAATCATTTTAATGCAATAATCAGTGAAAAACAAATGCAACATTCAGTGAAGAATAAATGCGATATTCAGTGAAGAATAAATGCAATATTCAGTGAAGAATAAATGCAATATTCAGTGAAGAATAAATGCAGTATTCAGTGAAGAATAAATGCAATATTCAGAGAAGTAAATGTCGCTTCACAGTTTATTTACGACAGATCCTAAAACAACCAAACAATCAAAATATGAATATTAAATTACGATGTCAAGAGAAATTAAAAAACTTGTCAATGTGATTTTTTATGAGAGGAGAATAATAAGGACAGGACTCCTCTCAAACAAGTTTGCCCCTCAAAATATTAAACCGGCTACATGAAGCTCAAAAAGAAAATTCGCTAACAAGAAACATTTTTATCTTCCGAAGAGCAAAGAGCTAAATAAAAACTTTTCTTTAATTATGGATTCTTGGATAATAAATTTCTTAAACAGTATTCTTTTTTTGAAGGGGGTCCTTTAAAGTGTTTTTATTAAAAAAAAATCAATAACATTTGATTCTTTGATAAAATTTTCCATTAATAACAGAGTCATCGAGAAATGTTTATGTTAAACAGAAAATATTTTTTTAAATAATTTTTTCCTAAACAGTGGATTTTATTTTACTAAACCAAATTTCTCCGTTAGACTGAAATTTCACTATTCTTTTCCTAAACAATTGAGTTTATTTTAAATTCAAATTTTCCCTAAACAGTTGATTTCCGCTGCAATTTTCCTACAGAGTGGATATTTTATCCCAAATTTTCCTACACTGTGGATTCTTTTTATCCAAATTTTCCTATTCAGTGGATTCTTTATCTATAATTTTCCAACAAAATGGATTCTTTATCCAAAATCCACCAACACAGTGGATTATTTATCCAAAATTTTCCTACACAGTGGATTCCTTATCCAAAATTTTCCTACATAGTGGATTCTTTATCTAAAATTTTCCTATATAGTGGATTCTTTATCCAAAATCCACCAACACAGTGGATTCTTTATCGAAAATTTTCCTACACAGTGGATTCTTTATCCAAAATTTTCCTACACAGTGGATTCTTTATCCAAATTCCATTACATTCTTCATTCAAATTTTCTCGAGACCCCGTAAGAGCCATAGTCTGATCAAAAACATTGACATTTGCCTTTTTATGTTAGCCAACAAATTTATTTTCTTGAAATTGCTCCCCTAAAAAATTATTCGAAGAATACAATAAAACTTACCTGGTAGCGGCAAACCAGTTGCTGCTTTTGTCATTTCAAAATTGCTATTAGAATCTCTTATTTAGAAAAAAAAAATATCATTTATCAAACAAAATTTTCTTTCATAGTTAATGAACAGCTTTATACCATCATTAAAATTTTTTTAGGGAGATAGACAGATTCAAATAAATAAAAAAAGTATGAATCTGTCAAGCTTTCAACAACAATAAACGATGTAAAACACTTTCACGTAAGAAGAGGACAAAACGAAAGCAAGAAAGAAAGGAAAAAAGATACGCAGCCACTTTAATGCGCAGTTCACACAAACAAAAGCATTTGTAGCAGACTTATTTGAAACGCAGCCGATTAGTAGTCTCACGCATAACTGAATGTCAGTTGTCAAAAATCGGCCTCAGGGTCCTTGAGGAAAATGTTTCACCTCGAACTCTCGGTTTTTTGCTGCTGCTGCTTCCCAACCGGTTTTTCTCTCTGTCGGCTTGGAATCTTTTTACGAATATCGTTTTAAGTCATTCATTGAAGCATTTCATTCACATCATAAATTGCACAATTTACATGAAGCTTTACGAGGGGAAAAACGATTCATTGCATTGTTGCCGCAGATGCTCTCGTAAATCTAGGGATGAATTTCAAGAATTACTGATGTCAAGTATTGTCCAAACAAGCGGCTACCGAAAAGTGTTTTGAGGAACCCTTCGGTTCCATGATTAGGGTTCTTCTTTCTTTTTTTTAAAACCAGTAATTATTTTTGAAACTATGTTTGTATCCAACCATTTACAATAGAGATTTTTATTGCTGCATTTATACAAGTGTTTGATCTTACCTAATTCGAGTGAAAAGATCTCAAATCTGAAATTAGTTTCGTTCCAAAGCTGGAGATTTTTCTCCAAAATGATATTTTTAGTTTCGCTTTTTGATCCGAATATACAAATTTATAAAGAACTTATAGACTAATATGCAATATGAACTCACCAGCCCCTTTGAAAATTGCACATTCGACAAAAAATATATGACCATACATATATCATAAATAGCATATATTGTCATCGCATTATAAACTAAATTGTTTTATCACCTTTTTAAGGAGAACCACTCCCCACGTAGATGAGAAGTGGAAACAAAAATTTCAGTTTAGGAATATCTTACTAAATTTCATAAAAACTGTAGCTAGTAAATTGAAATCTATTGCAGATTTGAAAACGGCGACTGGAAACTATGAGTTATTCAAAAATCTCATGTAACAGAGGGAAAAAAAATTTCCCTAGTGTAATCAATATTTTAGTTATTTATTTCGGTTACTTTTGTGAAATTCTGTACAATGCCAATGAAAAAATAAATTTAAAAGATAGGGATTAAAACTGTAGAATAAAGGTTAAAAAAATTTATTCTTAAAATAGTGCATAGTATACTAAACGTTAGCGAATTATAAATTGTATAACAACTGATAATGCATAGAACTTAAAAAAAGCAGCATTATCAATCAATTACTTGATCCTATGATACGCGTTCTCTTAGTTAAAACTTCAGAAGAATAAAATTGATTTGATTAAATTCTAAAAAATGTTAAAAAAGTGTTTTCTATGATCCTTACTGTGACTTTTTGGGTGTCTTGCGATAGCGTTAGTCTAAGTATTATTGAGCTGCTGTTTCCAATCCTTCACAATATAGCAGCAGCTATATCAAATCTATGACACCAAGCGCTCAGGCAAAGTCAGTCACCGAAATTGGTTGCAAAAGAATGTCCTCTAAGGAAAAATCCAGACAATCGAGGATGTATTCGGGGAAAGCTTTTTTCAAATTGCACTTGTATTGCACATTGAGTTAAAAGTTTAAAGTAAATTTCTGTCTTCAGAATGTTCGATTTAAAAAAAAATGTCGCGCATTTTGCACAGATGCTCTGATGTAACCTTATCAAAATAAGTTATATTGCTGAGCAAATAGATATGGTTCGACTTAAACAAAAATATAGCACTATTTAGCACAAACCCACGATTCCCTATTTAAATTATCAAACTTACCTTTTCCCCCAGCACCAATCGGTGTAATCTATTGAAATAATATCAGATACCAAAAATAATAAACATCTGTATTAGCTTTTTAAGTTTAGAGAATATTTCTAGATTTTTTAAAGTTTTTATGCTTTTCTGGCATCTTATACAGTTTAAATTGAGAACGTTATATTGAGCTATGCACGAACATTACGTACGAAAAATATACTTTAATATCCAATGCAAAAATATATGAAATAAAATAAAAGCAGGCCTCTAAATTGTAAGATTTTAATAATTAAGAAAACAAGACGATGCGGCTATCTGTAACGAAATTCAGAGAAAAATAAAATATTTGAAATTATGTATGACGCAAAAACGAAAAATGAGAACCAGTATTCTATTTTGAAAGCCGGAATGAACTATTCTAAACCATACCAAAAATTACTTTTTCTACTCCGAATCTACAACTGATCATTCGAAGTTGTTAACCCAGTTTGATGCAGAAACTGTTAGAAAAAAAGATAATATAATTAGGGCACCTTAAAATGAAAGATATTGATCTAATGGAAGCAAAACTGCAAGTTTGTTTACTTATTAATTGTCGATATCATGCTAATTGCGTGTTCGGGAAAAATATTCGATTTTGTGGTTCCTAATAGAACACTAAATTTTGCAGATTATTAGCCCTTCTGAATTTTTTTTTATTAAGTTTTATCACGAATGAATTAGAAATGGCTTTTATATTTAAGTTTTTATTATGTGTACACTGATAATCTAAACGATTCTAAAAAGAGTTTAATGAATCAAGATTTACCATTGATAAAACTATTATCGCAAAGTAGAGCAAGTTTACTCTCTACATGAAATTTCATTATCTTCAATTATTTTTTCTAAAATTATTAACTCAGTGAAATTGCGAATTAGATGCCAATAATAAGAATTCGAGCTTCCATTGTTATGCATACTCGACTTGAAAATTAAAATGATAATATGAAGTAATGAAATATAAAAAGATGAAATTCGAAAAAAAAAAATGAAAAGGCAATATCAATCACTTTCAAATGAAGGACAAATGCAAGCGAGCATTTTTATTTCATTATTTATTGCAACCTATTTTTAAAATTAGTATTACAACTAAGTTTAGTTATATTCCCAGGACTGTTTTCTTAACCATTTTTTTAACTATTCTAACGTTTTTGAAACTATTAAAATCGAATGAATGTCTCCATTTTATAAATTATCTAAATAATTCCATTCATTTTTCTTCGAAAACAAGCTCAAATTATTTCATTCGTTTCTAATACAAGGAAAATAAACAAACGCTAATAGATTTTATTAATTGAAATTAATGATATTCTTCCAACTCCTGTGCAGGAAAGAATTACAGGATGTTTAGTTCATAAAACTTACATCACTGTGATCATTATCACAGAGTCGGAAGAAATTACGGTCACGGAAAAGTAGGGCAAAATTTAAATCAATGAAAAAAGGAATAACAAAAATTGACATTTAATACTTTATCTTAATATTTCGTAATATAATCAAAAATCAATTTACTTGCAGTACACCTCAAGCTTTTTTTTTAATTCTTTATGAAGTGCGCAGCCAGTTTACCTTACTTATAGATCAATTAAGATCGATCAATTAAGTTACTAGAACAGACATAAAAATGTACTTTCTCTGAATAAACATAACTTTTTATAGATGGATTCAGACATCTAACACCCAAAAATTAAGGGGTAGTAGCAATCTGGGAAATAGGGTTCTCATAGTTTGACCAGGAAAACGATCCTAAGTTTAGACCACTTAATATCATATTTTCTTTTCGCATATTTCGCCATATTTCAAGAATTTCTTAATCTATTTTAAAAATTTCTGAGCGAAGATTTACAATTAGCATATTCAATATAATAATAGTCGAAAAATTTTGAATTGTAAGGCATACAATATTTTGCATCGCTTTAAAGAATGTAATTTTACCTGGCAAAATTCAAAGTTTGAGTGAAATCGGTCGAATAGTTCCTGAAAAATCCAATTTTAAGCATATGACTTTATTTTCAACAAATTATTTTTCAAATTTTTTTTTTTACTGTTTTATAAAGTTAGAACTTTTTAATTAAGTTTTATTTCGCAATGAAAATTATTGTGTGTGCTGCATGAAACATTTTAATGATCTACAGCGGTTTTGTTATTGTTGTCGATGCATTTTTGGTGCAAGTAAATAAAATGTTGTGATGGCTCATTAATTAACAAAACTATATTTTGGACATTAAAATTATTATGCTTTTGAATTTCATTATCTTTTCTAAATATTTCAGCCTAAAGGACTTTTTGCCTAAATATAATCCAAATAAATTCGAAAGAAAAAAATAGTTTAATTTTTTGGCATTGAACGGAAGCATAGGATTGTTAATCCCAAAGCAATCTTAAGTCATCAACATTTTGTTCTTATTACTTCTAAGAAAACTAAATTTTTTGAAACGAAACTTACATTTCTTTAAATTGAAATGAAACTGCAAATTATTTAAAAAGAAAAAAGGATTTTGAAATTAAATCTTTAAATGTAGTTTAGCGAATGTTATGCAGATAGCGAATTTTTACACATTTACACACATTACACATTTTTACACATTTTACACATTTACACATTACATTGTAGTTTTGTTAATCCTTAGAAGCAGAATTTTTATTGAACACATTTTTTTAGACACTTTTACATTATTTTGTATGAATTTAGGTAAAAATAAATGAAAAATATTATATTTAGCATTTTAATAATTTATAGTTTTGAAATACAGCTTGTAACACCGAAGTCTTTTTTCACGTTGAAGGTAAAACCTTGCAAAGACGGCTCACTTCCAAATAATTCTTCAAATTCGCAATGATTTGCAGTTATTCATCATTACATATCTTTAAGAGAAATAGTTATTCATCATCAAAATGTCCTTAATTTACAAAATTAATTAAAATTTTTAAATAAAAACCGAAACTGAATTTAATTTTTTTAAAAATCTTATATCGTAGCACAAATTCTGATGATCTGATTTTTTGTAACTCTTGGACTGTTTTTACAATTAAAAAATACCAAGATATATTTTGGGCGGAATAGAAGTCAGGTTCTCGGGAAGGTTCAGGCCCGCAAAGGTTGTCATTCCAATAGAAAAAGAAAATATAATTTTACTTGTAATAAGTTCACCAGAAAAATAATGTATAAAAGGCACACCGATGTCCCAGCTGTATCAAAGGGATAATGGAATTTAAACAGTTTGTTGCCTGTGAACAGTTTTATTGAAATAGCCTCTTTGAAAAGATCTAATATATATAACTTTCTTACGTGGTTCCCAAATTTTGGCTGTATTTCTTTTCCACCGGTGGCAGCGTTTACTTTATCTACGTTACTATTTCTCTTACACGGCGAATCGACCAATGATTGCCGCTAAAAATGTCACATGCCAAATCTAGCTGAGGTGGCTCAACATAGAGCGCTTTTAAAAACGGAAACTGAAATAACCAGAGAGCATCAGCTGTGGCAATCTCATACTATTAAGCTAGACAGAAGTGAGTAGTCTTTGTCGATAGATTTCTATTTTTGTATTTTGTCGAAAGCGCTTTTTTTCACGAATTTATTACGAATTATTACGAATTTATTTGACGATTTTTGATTTATATTACGAATTATACTATAGCACATTTATAATAGGTTTAACGAATTACATGTCATCTATTAAAATATTAATTTATTTTAATGACTTAGTATTTACTAAAAAGATGTAATTTTTAAAAAAAAAAAAAAGTTTTTATATGGATTTGAATGATTGTTTTGAATTCTTAGAATTTTGTGCATTTGCAATGTACCTAAGTTAGTAGCGAACGAAGCAACCCATCTAAGATTGCGTAGCAATTTTCGGGGGTTGGCGAGCGTTAGCGAGCAGCCCACTACTATCTGTAAAAATGCTTAATGGCTAACCGCTATATGTTCAACGATGAGATATATTTTTTGATGAAATTGTTCAGTAATTTGGTTGTAAATAGTCTTATTGCAATGAAATATTCAATACTTTTTATTACCTCTCTATAGGCTCACATGGATTTTCCAGACCAGCCAACTTTCTACGCTATTTAGAAAAAATTCTTCTAGTGGTAGTTATGTTTGTGCTTTAATGTATTATTCTTTCTTTTATAAATTTTATTTAAAGTTATTTTTTACTCCACTTATTGTAAATAGTTTGAATACGTATATACGAGGGTTGCTATTTATATTTCTGGCCTAATAATGAAAAAACAAATATATAGGATCGAAATTGGTTTTATTGTTTTTCAAAATATTCTCCATGATGATCAATACACTTTTGCTTGCGTTTGAACCAATTTTCAAAGCACTTTTTCCAGTCCGATTGAGGTAACTCCAAAACATGCGTTTTGAATGCATCAACCGCTTCTTCGGGGGTCGAAAATCGTTGTCCACGTAATTTATTTTTGATGTGTGGGAATAAGAAGAAGTCATTGGGTGCCAAATCAGGGCTGTACGGCGGATGACCCATCAGTTCGATCTTTCGCTCCGTCAGAAA